>NC_089838.1:346081687-346255148 GCF_035609145.1 Eleutherodactylus coqui
ATATTATACTGAGGTAACATGAAAGCTGCGCTGTGATTGGTTGTTATATATTATACTGAGGTAACATGAAAGCTGTGCTGTGATTGGTTGTTATATATTATACCGCTGAGGTACCATGAAAGCTGTGCTGTGATTGGTTGTTATATATTATACTGAGGTAACATGAAAGCTGTGCTGTGATTGGTTGTTATATATTATACTGAGGTAACATGAAAGCTGTGCTGTGATTGGTTGTTATATATTATACTGAGGTAACATGAAAGCTGCGCTGTGATTGGTTGTTATATATTATACTGAGGTAACATGAAAGCTGCGCTGTGATTGGTTATTATATATTATACTGCGGTATCATGAAAGCTGTGCTGTCATTGGTTGGTATATATTATACTGCTGAGGTAACATGAAAGCTGCGCTGTGATTGGTTGTTATATATTATACTGAGGTAACATGAAAGCTGTGCTGTGATTGGTTGTTATATATTATACCGCTGAGGTAACATGAAAGCTGTGCTGTGATTGGTTGTTATATATTATACCGCTGAGGTAACATGAAAGCTGTGCTGTGATTGGTTGTTATATATTATACTGAGGTATCATGAAAGCTGCGCTGTGATTGGTTTTTATATATTATACTGAGGTAACATGAAAGCTGCGCTGTGATTGGTTGTTATATATTATACTGAGGTAACATGAAAGCTGTGCTGTGATTGGTTGTTATATATTATACTGAGGTAACATGAAAGCTGCGCTGTGATTGGTTGTTATATATTATACTGAGGTAACATGAAAGCTGCGCTGTGATAGGTTGTTATATATTATACTGAGGTAACATGAAAGCTGCACTGTGATTGGTTGTTATATATTATACTGCTGAGGTAATATGAAAGCTGCGCTGTGATTGGTTGTTATATATTATACTGAGGTAACATGAAAGCTGCGCTGTGATTGGTTGTAATATATTATACTGCGGAGGTACCATGAAAGCTGTGCTGTGATTGGTTGTTATATATTATACTGAGGTAACATGAAAGCTGCGCTGTGATTGGTTGTTATATATTATACTGCTGAGGTAACATGAAAGCTGCGCTGTGATTGGTTATTATATATTATACTGAGGTAACATGAAAGCTGCGCTGTGATTGGTTGTTATATATTATACTGAGGTAACATGAAAGCTGTGCTGTGATTGGTTGTTATATATTATACTGAGGTAACATGAAAGCTGCGCTGTGATTGGTTGTTATATATTATACTGAGGTAACATGAAAGCTGCGCTGTGATTGGTTGTTATATATTATACTGAGGTAACATGAAAGCTGTGCTGTGATTGGTTGTTATATATTATACTGAGGTAACATGAAAGCTGTGCTGTGATTGGTTGTTATATATTATACTGAGGTAACATGAAAGCTGCGCTGTGATTGGTTGTTATATATTATACTGAGGTAACATGAAAGCTGTGCTGTGATTGGTTGTTATATATTATACTGAGGTAACATGAAAGCTGTGCTGTGATTGGTTGTTATATATACAACCGCTCAGGTACCATGAAAGCTGTGCTGTGATTGGTTGTTATATATTATACTGAGGTAACATGAAAGCTGCGCTGTGATTGGTTGTTATACATTATACTGAGGTAACATAAAAGCTCTGCTGTGATTGGTTGTTATATATTATACTGAGGTAACATGAAAGCTGCGCTGTGATTGGTTGTTATATATTATACTGAGGTAACATGAAAGCTGCGCTGTGATAGGTTGTTATATATTATACTGAGGTAACATGAAAGCTGCACTGTGATTGGTTGTTATATATTATACTGCTGAGGTAATATGAAAGCTGCGCTGTGATTGGTTGTTATATATTATACTGAGGTAACATGAAAGCTGCGCTGTGATTGGTTGTAATATATTATACTGCGGAGGTACCATGAAAGCTGTGCTGTGATTGGTTGTTATATATTATACTGCTGAGGTAACATGAAAGCTGCGCTGTGATTGGTTGTTATATATTATACTGAGGTACCATGAAAGCTGTGCTGTGATTGGTTGTTATATATTATACTGAGGTAACATGAAAGCTGCGCTGTGATTGGTTGTTATATATTATACTGAGGTAACATGAAAGCTGCGCTGTGATTGGTTGTTATATATTATACTGAGGTAACATGAAAGCTGTGCTGTGATTGGTTGTTATATGTTATACTGAGGTAACATGAAAGCTGTGCTGTGATTGGTTGTTATATATTATACTGAGGTAACATGAAAGCTGCGCTGTGATTGGTTGTTATATATTATACTGAGGTAACATGAAAGCTGTGCTGTGATTGGTTGTTATATATTATACTGAGGTAACATGAAAGCTGTGCTGTGATTGGTTGTTATATATTATACTGCTGAGGTAACATGAAAGCTGCGCTGTGATTGGTTGTTATATATTATACTGAGGTAACATGAAAGCTGCGCTGTGATTGGTTGTTATATATTATACCGCTGAGGTAACATGAAAGCTGTGCTGTGATTGGTTGTTATATATTATACTGAGGTAACATGAAAGCTGTGCTGTGATTGGTTGTTATATATACAACCGCTCAGGTACCAAGAAAGCTGTGCTGTGATTGGTTGTTATATATTATACTGAGGTAACATGAAAGCTGCGCTGTGATTGGTTGTTATACATTATACTGAGGTAACATGAAAGCTGTGCTGTGATTGGTTGTTATATATTATACTGAGGTAACATGAAAGCTGCGCTGTGATTGGTTGTTATATATTATACTGAGGTAACATGAAAGCTGCGCTGTGATTGGTTTTTATATATTATACTGAGGTAACATGAAAGCTGCGCTGTGATTGGTTGTTATATATTATACTGAGGTAACATGAAAGCTGTGCTGTGATTGGTTGTTATATATTATACTGAGGTAACATGAAAGCTGCGCTGTGATTGGTTGTTATATATTATACTGAGGTAACATGAAAGCTGCGCTGTGATAGGTTGTTATATATTATACTGAGGTAACATGAAAGCTGCACTGTGATTGGTTGTTATATATTATACTGCTGAGGTAATATGAAAGCTGCGCTGTGATTGGTTGTTATATATTATACTGAGGTAACATGAAAGCTGCGCTGTGATTGGTTGTAATATATTATACTGCGGAGGTACCATGAAAGCTGTGCTGTGATTGGTTGTTATATATTATACTGAGGTAACATGAAAGCTGCGCTGTGATTGGTTGTTATATATTATACTGAGGTAACATGAAAGCTGTGCTGTGATTGGTTGTTATATATTATACTGAGGTAACATGAAAGCTGCGCTGTGATTGGTTGTTATATATTATACTGAGGTAACATGAAAGCTGCGCTGTGATAGGTTGTTATATATTATACTGAGGTAACATGAAAGCTGCACTGTGATTGGTTGTTATATATTATACTGCTGAGGTAATATGAAAGCTGCGCTGTGATTGGTTGTTATATATTATACTGAGGTAACATGAAAGCTGCGCTGTGATTGGTTGTAATATATTATACTGCGGAGGTACCATGAAAGCTGTGCTGTGATTGGTTGTTATATATTATACTGAGGTAACATGAAAGCTGCGCTGTGATTGGTTGTTATATATTATACTGCTGAGGTAACATGAAAGCTGCGCTGTGATTGGTTATTATATATTATACTGAGGTAACATGAAAGCTGCGCTGTGATTGGTTGTTATATATTATACTGAGGTAACATGAAAGCTGTGCTGTGATTGGTTGTTATATATTATACTGAGGTAACATGAAAGCTGCGCTGTGATTGGTTGTTATATATTATACTGAGGTAACATGAAAGCTGCGCTGTGATTGGTTGTTATATATTATACTGAGGTAACATGAAAGCTGTGCTGTGATTGGTTGTTATATATTATACTGAGGTAACATGAAAGCTGTGCTGTGATTGGTTGTTATATGTTATACTGAGGTAACATGAAAGCTGTGCTGTGATTGGTTGTTATATATTATACTGAGGTAACATGAAAGCTGCGCTGTGATTGGTTGTTATATATTATACTGAGGTAACATGAAAGCTGTGCTGTGATTGGTTGTTATATATTATACTGAGGTAACATGAAAGCTGTGCTGTGATTGGTTGTTATATATTATACTGCTGAGGTAACATGAAAGCTGCGCTGTGATTGGTTGTTATATATTATACTGAGGTAACATGAAAGCTGCGCTGTGATTGGTTGTTATATATTATACCGCTGAGGTAACATGAAAGCTGTGCTGTGATTGGTTGTTATATATTATACTGAGGTAACATGAAAGCTGTGCTGTGATTGGTTGTTATATATACAACCGCTCAGGTACCAAGAAAGCTGTGCTGTGATTGGTTGTTATATATTATACTGAGGTAACATGAAAGCTGCGCTGTGATTGGTTGTTATACATTATACTGAGGTAACATGAAAGCTGTGCTGTGATTGGTTGTTATATATTATACTGAGGTAACATGAAAGCTGCGCTGTGATTGGTTGTTATATATTATACTGAGGTAACATGAAAGCTGCGCTGTGATTGGTTTTTATATATTATACTGAGGTAACATGAAAGCTGCGCTGTGATTGGTTGTTATATATTATACTGAGGTAACATGAAAGCTGTGCTGTGATTGGTTGTTATATATTATACTGAGGTAACATGAAAGCTGCGCTGTGATTGGTTGTTATATATTATACTGAGGTAACATGAAAGCTGCGCTGTGATAGGTTGTTATATATTATACTGAGGTAACATGAAAGCTGCACTGTGATTGGTTGTTATATATTATACTGCTGAGGTAATATGAAAGCTGCGCTGTGATTGGTTGTTATATATTATACTGAGGTAACATGAAAGCTGCGCTGTGATTGGTTGTAATATATTATACTGCGGAGGTACCATGAAAGCTGTGCTGTGATTGGTTGTTATATATTATACTGAGGTAACATGAAAGCTGCGCTGTGATTGGTTGTTATATATTATACTGAGGTAACATGAAAGCTGTGCTGTGATTGGTTGTTATATATTATACTGAGGTAACATGAAAGCTGCGCTGTGATTGGTTGTTATATATTATACTGAGGTAACATGAAAGCTGCGCTGTGATAGGTTGTTATATATTATACTGAGGTAACATGAAAGCTGCACTGTGATTGGTTGTTATATATTATACTGCTGAGGTAATATGAAAGCTGCGCTGTGATTGGTTGTTATATATTATACTGAGGTAACATGAAAGCTGCGCTGTGATTGGTTGTAATATATTATACTGCGGAGGTACCATGAAAGCTGTGCTGTGATTGGTTGTTATATATTATACTGAGGTAACATGAAAGCTGCGCTGTGATTGGTTGTTATATATTATACTGCTGAGGTAACATGAAAGCTGCGCTGTGATTGGTTATTATATATTATACTGAGGTAACATGAAAGCTGCGCTGTGATTGGTTGTTATATATTATACTGAGGTAACATGAAAGCTGTGCTGTGATTGGTTGTTATATATTATACTGAGGTAACATGAAAGCTGCGCTGTGATTGGTTGTTATATATTATACTGAGGTAACATGAAAGCTGCGCTGTGATTGGTTGTTATATATTATACTGAGGTAACATGAAAGCTGTGCTGTGATTGGTTGTTATATATTATACTGCTGAGGTAACATGAAAGCTGCGCTGTGATTGGTTGTTATATATTATACTGAGGTAACATGAAAGCTGCGCTGTGATTGGTTGTTATATATTATACCGCTGAGGTAACATGAAAGCTGTGCTGTGATTGGTTGTTATATATTATACTGAGGTAACATGAAAGCTGTGCTGTGATTGGTTGTTATATATACAACCGCTCAGGTACCAAGAAAGCTGTGCTGTGATTGGTTGTTATATATTATACTGAGGTAACATGAAAGCTGCGCTGTGATTGGTTGTTATACATTATACTGAGGTAACATGAAAGCTGTGCTGTGATTGGTTGTTATATATTATACTGAGGTAACATGAAAGCTGCGCTGTGATTGGTTGTTATATATTATACTGAGGTAACATGAAAGCTGCGCTGTGATTGGTTTTTATATATTATACTGAGGTAACATGAAAGCTGCGCTGTGATTGGTTGTTATATATTATACTGAGGTAACATGAAAGCTGTGCTGTGATTGGTTGTTATATATTATACTGAGGTAACATGAAAGCTGCGCTGTGATTGGTTGTTATATATTATACTGAGGTAACATGAAAGCTGCGCTGTGATAGGTTGTTATATATTATACTGAGGTAACATGAAAGCTGCACTGTGATTGGTTGTTATATATTATACTGCTGAGGTAATATGAAAGCTGCGCTGTGATTGGTTGTTATATATTATACTGAGGTAACATGAAAGCTGCGCTGTGATTGGTTGTAATATATTATACTGCGGAGGTACCATGAAAGCTGTGCTGTGATTGGTTGTTATATATTATACTGAGGTAACATGAAAGCTGCGCTGTGATTGGTTGTTATATATTATACTGAGGTAACATGAAAGCTGTGCTGTGATTGGTTGTTATATATTATACTGAGGTAACATGAAAGCTGCGCTGTGATTGGTTGTTATATATTATACTGAGGTAACATGAAAGCTGCGCTGTGATAGGTTGTTATATATTATACTGAGGTAACATGAAAGCTGCACTGTGATTGGTTGTTATATATTATACTGCTGAGGTAATATGAAAGCTGCGCTGTGATTGGTTGTTATATATTATACTGAGGTAACATGAAAGCTGCGCTGTGATTGGTTGTAATATATTATACTGCGGAGGTACCATGAAAGCTGTGCTGTGATTGGTTGTTATATATTATACTGAGGTAACATGAAAGCTGCGCTGTGATTGGTTGTTATATATTATACTGCTGAGGTAACATGAAAGCTGCGCTGTGATTGGTTATTATATATTATACTGAGGTAACATGAAAGCTGCGCTGTGATTGGTTGTTATATATTATACTGAGGTAACATGAAAGCTGTGCTGTGATTGGTTGTTATATATTATACTGAGGTAACATGAAAGCTGCGCTGTGATTGGTTGTTATATATTATACTGAGGTAACATGAAAGCTGCGCTGTGATTGGTTGTTATATATTATACTGAGGTAACATGAAAGCTGTGCTGTGATTGGTTGTTATATATTATACTGAGGTAACATGAAAGCTGTGCTGTGATTGGTTGTTATATGTTATACTGAGGTAACATGAAAGCTGTGCTGTGATTGGTTGTTATATATTATACTGAGGTAACATGAAAGCTGCGCTGTGATTGGTTGTTATATATTATACTGAGGTAACATGAAAGCTGTGCTGTGATTGGTTGTTATATATTATACTGAGGTAACATGAAAGCTGTGCTGTGATTGGTTGTTATATATTATACTGCTGAGGTAACATGAAAGCTGCGCTGTGATTGGTTGTTATATATTATACTGAGGTAACATGAAAGCTGCGCTGTGATTGGTTGTTATATATTATACCGCTGAGGTAACATGAAAGCTGTGCTGTGATTGGTTGTTATATATTATACTGAGGTAACATGAAAGCTGTGCTGTGATTGGTTGTTATATATACAACCGCTCAGGTACCAAGAAAGCTGTGCTGTGATTGGTTGTTATATATTATACTGAGGTAACATGAAAGCTGCGCTGTGATTGGTTGTTATACATTATACTGAGGTAACATGAAAGCTGTGCTGTGATTGGTTGTTATATATTATACTGAGGTAACATGAAAGCTGCGCTGTGATTGGTTGTTATATATTATACTGAGGTAACATGAAAGCTGCGCTGTGATTGGTTTTTATATATTATACTGAGGTAACATGAAAGCTGCGCTGTGATTGGTTGTTATATATTATACTGAGGTAACATGAAAGCTGTGCTGTGATTGGTTGTTATATATTATACTGAGGTAACATGAAAGCTGCGCTGTGATTGGTTGTTATATATTATACTGAGGTAACATGAAAGCTGCGCTGTGATAGGTTGTTATATATTATACTGAGGTAACATGAAAGCTGCACTGTGATTGGTTGTTATATATTATACTGCTGAGGTAATATGAAAGCTGCGCTGTGATTGGTTGTTATATATTATACTGAGGTAACATGAAAGCTGCGCTGTGATTGGTTGTAATATATTATACTGCGGAGGTACCATGAAAGCTGTGCTGTGATTGGTTGTTATATATTATACTGAGGTAACATGAAAGCTGCGCTGTGATTGGTTGTTATATATTATACTGAGGTAACATGAAAGCTGTGCTGTGATTGGTTGTTATATATTATACTGAGGTAACATGAAAGCTGCGCTGTGATTGGTTGTTATATATTATACTGAGGTAACATGAAAGCTGCGCTGTGATAGGTTGTTATATATTATACTGAGGTAACATGAAAGCTGCACTGTGATTGGTTGTTATATATTATACTGCTGAGGTAATATGAAAGCTGCGCTGTGATTGGTTGTTATATATTATACTGAGGTAACATGAAAGCTGCGCTGTGATTGGTTGTAATATATTATACTGCGGAGGTACCATGAAAGCTGTGCTGTGATTGGTTGTTATATATTATACTGAGGTAACATGAAAGCTGCGCTGTGATTGGTTGTTATATATTATACTGCTGAGGTAACATGAAAGCTGCGCTGTGATTGGTTATTATATATTATACTGAGGTAACATGAAAGCTGCGCTGTGATTGGTTGTTATATATTATACTGAGGTAACATGAAAGCTGTGCTGTGATTGGTTGTTATATATTATACTGAGGTAACATGAAAGCTGCGCTGTGATTGGTTGTTATATATTATACTGAGGTAACATGAAAGCTGCGCTGTGATTGGTTGTTATATATTATACTGAGGTAACATGAAAGCTGTGCTGTGATTGGTTGTTATATATTATACTGAGGTAACATGAAAGCTGTGCTGTGATTGGTTGTTATATATTATACTGAGGTAACATGAAAGCTGCGCTGTGATTGGTTGTTATATATTATACTGAGGTAACATGAAAGCTGTGCTGTGATTGGTTGTTATATATTATACTGAGGTAACATGAAAGCTGTGCTGTGATTGGTTGTTATATATACAACCGCTCAGGTACCATGAAAGCTGTGCTGTGATTGGTTGTTATATATTATACTGAGGTAACATGAAAGCTGCGCTGTGATTGGTTGTTATACATTATACTGAGGTAACATAAAAGCTCTGCTGTGATTGGTTGTTATATATTATACTGAGGTAACATGAAAGCTGCGCTGTGATTGGTTGTTATATATTATACTGAGGTAACATGAAAGCTGCGCTGTGATAGGTTGTTATATATTATACTGAGGTAACATGAAAGCTGCACTGTGATTGGTTGTTATATATTATACTGCTGAGGTAATATGAAAGCTGCGCTGTGATTGGTTGTTATATATTATACTGAGGTAACATGAAAGCTGCGCTGTGATTGGTTGTAATATATTATACTGCGGAGGTACCATGAAAGCTGTGCTGTGATTGGTTGTTATATATTATACTGCTGAGGTAACATGAAAGCTGCGCTGTGATTGGTTGTTATATATTATACTGAGGTACCATGAAAGCTGTGCTGTGATTGGTTGTTATATATTATACTGAGGTAACATGAAAGCTGCGCTGTGATTGGTTGTTATATATTATACTGAGGTAACATGAAAGCTGCGCTGTGATTGGTTGTTATATATTATACTGAGGTAACATGAAAGCTGTGCTGTGATTGGTTGTTATATGTTATACTGAGGTAACATGAAAGCTGTGCTGTGATTGGTTGTTATATATTATACTGAGGTAACATGAAAGCTGCGCTGTGATTGGTTGTTATATATTATACTGAGGTAACATGAAAGCTGTGCTGTGATTGGTTGTTATATATTATACTGAGGTAACATGAAAGCTGTGCTGTGATTGGTTGTTATATATTATACTGCTGAGGTAACATGAAAGCTGCGCTGTGATTGGTTGTTATATATTATACTGAGGTAACATGAAAGCTGCGCTGTGATTGGTTGTTATATATTATACCGCTGAGGTAACATGAAAGCTGTGCTGTGATTGGTTGTTATATATTATACTGAGGTAACATGAAAGCTGTGCTGTGATTGGTTGTTATATATACAACCGCTCAGGTACCAAGAAAGCTGTGCTGTGATTGGTTGTTATATATTATACTGAGGTAACATGAAAGCTGCGCTGTGATTGGTTGTTATACATTATACTGAGGTAACATGAAAGCTGTGCTGTGATTGGTTGTTATATATTATACTGAGGTAACATGAAAGCTGCGCTGTGATTGGTTGTTATATATTATACTGAGGTAACATGAAAGCTGCGCTGTGATTGGTTGTTATATATTATACTGAGGTAACATGAAAGCTGTGCTGTGATTGGTTGTTATATATTATACCGCTGAGGTACCATGAAAGCTGTGCTGTGATTGGTTGTTATATATTATACTGAGGTAACATGAAAGCTGTGCTGTGATTGGTTGTTATATATTATACTGAGGTAACATGAAAGCTGTGCTGTGATTGGTTGTTATATATTATACTGAGGTAACATGAAAGCTGCGCTGTGATTGGTTGTTATATATTATACTGAGGTAACATGAAAGCTGCGCTGTGATTGGTTATTATATATTATACTGCGGTATCATGAAAGCTGTGCTGTCATTGGTTGGTATATATTATACTGCTGAGGTAACATGAAAGCTGCGCTGTGATTGGTTGTTATATATTATACTGAGGTAACATGAAAGCTGTGCTGTGATTGGTTGTTATATATTATACCGCTGAGGTAACATGAAAGCTGTGCTGTGATTGGTTGTTATATATTATACCGCTGAGGTAACATGAAAGCTGTGCTGTGATTGGTTGTTATATATTATACTGAGGTATCATGAAAGCTGCGCTGTGATTGGTTTTTATATATTATACTGAGGTAACATGAAAGCTGCGCTGTGATTGGTTGTTATATATTATACTGAGGTAACATGAAAGCTGTGCTGTGATTGGTTGTTATATATTATACTGAGGTAACATGAAAGCTGCGCTGTGATTGGTTGTTATATATTATACTGAGGTAACATGAAAGCTGCGCTGTGATAGGTTGTTATATATTATACTGAGGTAACATGAAAGCTGCACTGTGATTGGTTGTTATATATTATACTGCTGAGGTAATATGAAAGCTGCGCTGTGATTGGTTGTTATATATTATACTGAGGTAACATGAAAGCTGCGCTGTGATTGGTTGTAATATATTATACTGCGGAGGTACCATGAAAGCTGTGCTGTGATTGGTTGTTATATATTATACTGAGGTAACATGAAAGCTGCGCTGTGATTGGTTGTTATATATTATACTGCTGAGGTAACATGAAAGCTGCGCTGTGATTGGTTATTATATATTATACTGAGGTAACATGAAAGCTGCGCTGTGATTGGTTGTTATATATTATACTGAGGTAACATGAAAGCTGTGCTGTGATTGGTTGTTATATATTATACTGAGGTAACATGAAAGCTGCGCTGTGATTGGTTGTTATATATTATACTGAGGTAACATGAAAGCTGCGCTGTGATTGGTTGTTATATATTATACTGAGGTAACATGAAAGCTGTGCTGTGATTGGTTGTTATATATTATACTGAGGTAACATGAAAGCTGTGCTGTGATTGGTTGTTATATATTATACTGCTGAGGTAACATGAAAGCTGTGCTGTGATTGGTTGTTATATATTATACTGAGGTAACATGAAAGCTGCGCTGTGATTGGTTGTTATATATTATACTGAGGTAACATGAAAGCTGTGCTGTGATTGGTTGTTATATATTATACTGAGGTAACATGAAAGCTGTGCTGTGATTGGTTGTTATATATACAACCGCTCAGGTACCATGAAAGCTGTGCTGTGATTGGTTGTTATATATTATACTGAGGTAACATGAAAGCTGCGCTGTGATTGGTTGTTATACATTATACTGAGGTAACATAAAAGCTCTGCTGTGATTGGTTGTTATATATTATACTGAGGTAACATGAAAGCTGCGCTGTGATTGGTTGTTATATATTATACTGCTGAGGTAACATGAAAGCTGCGCTGTGATTGGTTATTATATATTATACTGAGGTAACATGAAAGCTGCGCTGTGATTGGTTGTTATATATTATACTGAGGTAACATGAAAGCTGTGCTGTGATTGGTTGTTATATATTATACTGAGGTAACATGAAAGCTGCGCTGTGATTGGTTGTTATATATTATACTGAGGTAACATGAAAGCTGCGCTGTGATAGGTTGTTATATATTATACTGAGGTAACATGAAAGCTGCACTGTGATTGGTTGTTATATATTATACTGCTGAGGTAATATGAAAGCTGCGCTGTGATTGGTTGTTATATATTATACTGAGGTAACATGAAAGCTGCGCTGTGATTGGTTGTAATATATTATACTGCGGAGGTACCATGAAAGCTGTGCTGTGATTGGTTGTTATATATTATACTGCTGAGGTAACATGAAAGCTGCGCTGTGATTGGTTATTATATATTATACTGAGGTAACATGAAAGCTGTGCTGTGATTGGTTGTTATATATTATACTGAGGTACCATGAAAGCTGTGCTGTGATTGGTTGTTATATATTATACTGAGGTAACATGAAAGCTGCGCTGTGATTGGTTGTTATATATTATACTGAGGTAACATGAAAGCTGTGCTGTGATTGGTTGTTATATATTATACTGAGGTAACATGAAAGCTGTGCTGTGATTGGTTGTTATATGTTATACTGAGGTAACATGAAAGCTGTGCTGTGATTGGTTGTTATATATTATACTGAGGTAACATGAAAGCTGCGCTGTGATTGGTTGTTATATATTATACTGAGGTAACATGAAAGCTGTGCTGTGATTGGTTGTTATATATTATACTGAGGTAACATGAAAGCTGTGCTGTGATTGGTTGTTATATATACAACCGCTCAGGTACCATGAAAGCTGTGCTGTGATTGGTTGTTATATATTATACTGAGGTAACATGAAAGCTGCGCTGTGATTGGTTGTTATACATCATACTGAGGTAACATGAAAGCTCTGCTGTGATTGGTTGTTATATATTATACCGAGGTAACATGAAAGCTGCGCTGTGATTGGTTGTTATATATTATACTGCTGAGGTAACATGAAAGCTGCGCTGTGATTGGTTATTATATATTATACTGAGGTAACATGAAAGCTGTGCTGTGATTGGTTGTTATATATTATACTGAGGTAACATGAAAGCTGTGCTGTGATTGGTTGTTATATATTATACTGAGGTAACATGAAAGCTGCGCTGTGATTGGTTGTTATATATTATACTGAGGTAACATGAAAGCTGCGCTGTGATTGGTTGTTATATATTATACTGAGGTAACATGAAAGCTGTGCTGTGATTGGTTGTTATATATTTTACTGAGGTAACATGAAAGCTGTGCTGTGATTGGTTGTTATATATTATACTGAGGTAACATGAAAGCTGCGCTGTGATTGGTTGTTATATATTATACTGAGGTAACATGAAAGCTGTGCTGTGATTGGTTGTTATATATTATACTGAGGTAACATGAAAGCTGTGCTGTGATTGGTTGTTATATATACAACCGCTCAGGTACCATGAAAGCTGTGCTGTGATTGGTTGTTATATATTATACTGAGGTAACATGAAAGCTGCGCTGTGATTGGTTGTTATACATTATACTGAGGTAACATGAAAGCTCTGCTGTGATTGGTTGTTATATATTATACTGAGGTAACATGAAAGCTGCGCTGTGATTGGTTGTTATATATTATACTGAGGTAACATGAAAGCTGTGCTGTGATTGGTTGTTATATATTATACTGAGGTAACATGAAAGCTGCGCTGTGATTGGTTGTTATATATTATACTGAGGTAACATGAAAGCTGCGCTGTGATTGGTTGTTATATATTATACTGAGGTAACATGAAAGCTGTGCTGTGATTGGTTGTTATATATTATACTGAGGTAACATGAAAGCTGCGCTGTGATTGGTTGTTATATATTATACAGAGGTAACATGAAAGCTGTGCTGTGATTGGTTGTTATATATTATACTGAGGTAACATGAAAGCTGCGCTGTGATTGGTTGTTATATATTATACTGAGGTAACATGAAAGCTGCGCTGTGATTGGTTGTTATATATTATACTGCTAAGATAACATATAAGCTGCGCTGTGATTGGTTGTTATATATTATACTGAGGTAACATGAAAGCTGTGCTGTGATTGGTTGTTATTTTTTATACTGAGGTAACATGAGAGCTGCGCTGTGATTGGTTGTTATATATTATACTGAGGTAACATGAGAGCTGCGCTGTGATTGGTTGTTATATATTATACTGAGGTAACATGAAAGCTGCGCTGTGATTGGTTGTTATATATTATACTGAGGTAACATGAAAGCTGCGCTGTGATTGGTTGTTATATATTATACTGAGGTAACATGAAAGCTGCGCTGTGATTGGTTGTTATATATTATACTGAGGTAACATGAAAGCTGCGCTGTGATTGGTTGTTATATATTATACTGAGGTAACATGAAAGCTGCGCTGTGATTGGTTGTTATATATTATACTGCTAAGATAACATATAAGCTGCGCTGTGATTGGTTGTTATATATTATACTGAGGTAACATGAAAGCTGTGCTGTGATTGGTTGTTATTTTTTATACTGAGGTAACATGAGAGCTGCGCTGTGATTGGTTGTTATATATTATACTGAGGTAACATGAGAGCTGCGCTGTGATTGGTTGTTATATATTATACTGAGGTAACATGAAAGCTGCGCTGTGATTGGTTGTTATATATTATACTGAGGTAACATGAAAGCTGCGCTGTGATTGGTTGTTATATATTATACTGAGGTAACATGAAAGCTGCGCTGTGATTGGTTGTTATATATTATACTGAGGTAACATGAAAGCTGCGCTGTGATTGGTTGTTATATATTATAAAGCTGAGGTAACATGAAAGCTGCGCTGTGATTGGTTGTTATATATTATACTGGGGTAGCATGAAAGCTGTGCTGTGATTGGTTGCTATATATTATACCGCTGAGGTTGCATGAAAGCTGTGCTGTGGTTGGTTGTTATATATTATACCACTGAGGTAACATGAAAGCTGCGCTGTGATTGGTTGTTATATATTATACTGAGGTAACATGAAAGCTGTGCTGTGATTGGTTGTTATATATTATACTGAGGTATCATGAAAGCTGTGCTGTGATTGGTTGTTATATATTATACTGAGGTAACATGAAAGCTGCACTGTGATTGGTTGTTATATTTTATACTGAGGTAACATGAAAGCTGCGCTGTGATTGGTTGTTATATATTATACTGAGGTAACATGAAAGCTGTGCTGTGATTGGTTGTTATATATTATACTGAGGTATCATGAAAGCTGTGCTGTGATTGGTTGTTATATATTATACTGCTGAGGTAACATGAAAGCTGCGCTGTGATTGGTTGTTATATATTATACTGAGGTAACATGAAAGCTGCGCTGTGATTGGTTGTTATATATTATACCGCTGAGGTAACATGAAAGCTGTGCTGTGATTGGTTGTTATATATTATACTGAGGTAACATGAAAGCTGTGCTGTGATTGGTTGTTATATATACAACCGCTCAGGTACCAAGAAAGCTGTGCTGTGATTGGTTGTTATATATTATACTGAGGTAACATGAAAGCTGCGCTGTGATTGGTTGTTATACATTATACTGAGGTAACATGAAAGCTGTGCTGTGATTGGTTGTTATATATTATACTGAGGTAACATGAAAGCTGCGCTGTGATTGGTTGTTATATATTATACTGAGGTAACATGAAAGCTGCGCTGTGATTGGTTGTTATATATTATACTGAGGTAACATGAAAGCTGTGCTGTGATTGGTTGTTATATATTATACCGCTGAGGTACCATGAAAGCTGTGCTGTGATTGGTTGTTATATATTATACTGAGGTAACATGAAAGCTGCGCTGTGATAGGTTGTTATATATTATACTGAGGTAACATGAAAGCTGCACTGTGATTGGTTGTTATATATTATACTGCTGAGGTAATATGAAAGCTGCGCTGTGATTGGTTGTTATATATTATACTGAGGTAACATGAAAGCTGCGCTGTGATTGGTTGTAATATATTATACTGCGGAGGTACCATGAAAGCTGCGCTGTGATTGGTTGTTATATATTATACTGCTGAGGTAACATGAAAGCTGCGCTGTGATTGGTTATTATATATTATACTGAGGTAACATGAAAGCTGCGCTGTGATTGGTTGTTATATATTATACTGAGGTAACATGAAAGCTGTGCTGTGATTGGTTGTTATATATTATACTGAGGTATCATGAAAGCTGTGCTGTGATTGGTTGTTATATATTATACTGAGGTAACATGAAAGCTGCGCTGTGATTGGTTGTTATATATTATACTGAGGTAACATGAAAGCTGCGCTGTGATTGGTTGTTATATATTATACTGAGGTATCATGAAAGCTGTGCTGTGATTGGTTGTTATATATTATACTGCTGAGGTAACATGAAAGCTGCGCTGTGATTGGTTGTTATATATTATACTGAGGTAACATGAAAGCTGCGCTGTGATTGGTTGTTATATATTATACCGCTGAGGTAACATGAAAGCTGTGCTGTGATTGGTTGTTATATATTATACTGAGGTAACATGAAAGCTGTGCTGTGATTGGTTGTTATATATACAACCGCTCAGGTACCAAGAAAGCTGTGCTGTGATTGGTTGTTATATATTATACTGAGGTAACATGAAAGCTGCGCTGTGATTGGTTGTTATACATTATACTGAGGTAACATGAAAGCTGTGCTGTGATTGGTTGTTATATTTTATACTGAGGTAACATGAAAGCTGCGCTGTGATTGGTTGTTATATATTATACTGAGGTAACATGAAAGCTGCGCTGTGATTGGTTGTTATATATTATACTGAGGTAACATGAAAGCTGTGCTGTGATTGGTTGTTATATATTATACCGCTGAGGTACCATGAAAGCTGTGCTGTGATTGGTTGTTATATATTATACTGAGGTAACATGAAAGCTGTGCTGTGATTGGTTGTTATATATTATACTGAGGTAACATGAAAGCTGTGCTGTGATTGGTTGTTATATATTATACTGAGGTAACATGAAAGCTGCGCTGTGATTGGTTGTTATATATTATACTGAGGTAACATGAAAGCTGCGCTGTGATTGGTTATTATATATTATACTGCGGTATCATGAAAGCTGTGCTGTCATTGGTTGGTATATATTATACTGCTGAGGTAACATGAAAGCTGCGCTGTGATTGGTTGTTATATATTATACTGAGGTAACATGAAAGCTGTGCTGTGATTGGTTGTTATATATTATACCGCAGAGGTAACATGAAAGCTGTGCTGTGATTGGTTGTTATATATTATACCGCTGAGGTAACATGAAAGCTGTGCTGTGATTGGTTGTTATATATAATACTGAGGTAACATGAAAGCTGTGCTGTGATTGGTTGTTATATATAATACTGAGGTAACATGAAAGCTGCGCTGTGATTGGTTGTTATATATTATACTGAGGTATCATGAAAGCTGCGCTGTGATTGGTTTTTATATATTATACTGAGGTAACATGAAAGCTGCGCTGTGATTGGTTGTTATATATTATACTGAGGTAACATGAAAGCTGTGCTGTGATTGGTTGTTATATATTATACTGAGGTAACATGAAAGCTGCGCTGTGATTGGTTGTTATATATTATACTGAGGTAACATGAAAGCTGCGCTGTGATAGGTTGTTATATATTATACTGAGGTAACATGAAAGCTGCACTGTGATTGGTTGTTATATATTATACTGCTGAGGTAATATGAAAGCTGCGCTGTGATTGGTTGTTATATATTATACTGAGGTAACATGAAAGCTGCGCTGTGATTGGTTGTAATATATTATACTGCGGAGGTACCATGAAAGCTGTGCTGTGATTGGTTGTTATATATTATACTGAGGTAACATGAAAGCTGCGCTATGATTGGTTGTTATATATTATACTGCTGAGGTAACATGAAAGCTGCGCTGTGATTGGTTATTATATATTATACTGAGGTAACATGAAAGCTGCGCTGTGATTGGTTGTTATATATTATACTGAGGTAACATGAAAGCTGTGCTGTGATTGGTTGTTATATATTATACTGAGGTAACATGAAAGCTGCGCTGTGATTGGTTGTTATATATTATACTGAGGTAACATGAAAGCTGCGCTGTGATTGGTTGTTATATATTATACTGAGGTAACATGAAAGCTGTGCTGTGATTGGTTGTTATATATTATACTGAGGTAACATGAAAGCTGTGCTGTGATTGGTTGTTATATATTATACTGAGGTAACATGAAAGCTGCGCTGTGATTGGTTGTTATATATTATACTGAGGTAACATGAAAGCTGTGCTGTGATTGGTTGTTATATATTATACTGAGGTAACATGAAAGCTGTGCTGTGATTGGTTGTTATATATACAACCGCTCAGGTACCATGAAAGCTGTGCTGTGATTGGTTGTTATATATTATACTGAGGTAACATGAAAGCTGCGCTGTGATTGGTTGTTATACATTATACTGAGGTAACATAAAAGCTCTGCTGTGATTGGTTGTTATATATTATACTGAGGTAACATGAAAGCTGCGCTGTGATTGGTTGTTATATATTATACTGCTGAGGTAACATGAAAGCTGCGCTGTGATTGGTTATTATATATTATACTGAGGTAACATGAAAGCTGCGCTGTGATTGGTTGTTATATATTATACTGAGGTAACATGAAAGCTGTGCTGTGATTGGTTGTTATATATTATACTGAGGTAACATGAAAGCTGCGCTGTGATTGGTTGTTATATATTATACTGAGGTAACATGAAAGCTGCGCTGTGATAGGTTGTTATATATTATACTGAGGTAACATGAAAGCTGCACTGTGATTGGTTGTTATATATTATACTGCTGAGGTAATATGAAAGCTGCGCTGTGATTGGTTGTTATATATTATACTGAGGTAACATGAAAGCTGCGCTGTGATTGGTTGTAATATATTATACTGCGGAGGTACCATGACAGCTGTGCTGTGATTGGTTGTTATATATTATACTGCTGAGGTAACATGAAAGCTGCGCTGTGATTGGTTATTATATATTATACTGAGGTAACATGAAAGCTGTGCTGTGATTGGTTGTTATATATTATACTGAGGTACCATGAAAGCTGTGCTGTGATTGGTTGTTATATATTATACTGAGGTAACATGAAAGCTGCGCTGTGATTGGTTGTTATATATTATACTGAGGTAACATGAAAGCTGCGCTGTGATTGGTTGTTATATATTATACTGAGGTAACATGAAAGCTGTGCTGTGATTGGTTGTTATATATTATACTGAGGTAACATGAAAGCTGTGCTGTGATTGGTTGTTATATATTATACTGAGGTAACATGAAAGCTGCGCTGTGATTGGTTGTTATATATTATACTGAGGTAACATGAAAGCTGTGCTGTGATTGGTTGTTATATATTATACTGAGGTAACATGAAAGCTGTGCTGTGATTGGTTGTTATATATACAACCGCTCAGGTACCATGAAAGCTGTGCTGTGATTGGTTGTTATATATTATACTGAGGTAACATGAAAGCTGCGCTGTGATTGGTTGTTATACATTATACTGAGGTAACATGAAAGCTCTGCTGTGATTGGTTGTTATATATTATACTGAGGTAACATGAAAGCTGCGCTGTGATTGGTTGTTATATATTATACTGCTGAGGTAACATGAAAGCTGCGCTGTGATTGGTTATTATATATTATACTGAGGTAACATGAAAGCTGCGCTGTGATTGGTTGTTATATATTATACTGAGGTAACATGAAAGCTGTGCTGTGATTGGTTGTTATATATTATACTGAGGTAACATGAAAGCTGCGCTGTGATTGGTTGTTATATATTATACTGAGGTAACATGAAAGCTGCGCTGTGATTGGTTGTTATATATTATACTGAGGTAACATGAAAGCTGTGCTGTGATTGGTTGTTATATATTTTACTGAGGTAACATGAAAGCTGTGCTGTGATTGGTTGTTATATATTATACTGAGGTAACATGAAAGCTGCGCTGTGATTGGTTGTTATATATTATACTGAGGTAACATGAAAGCTGTGCTGTGATTGGTTGTTATATATTATACTGAGGTAACATGAAAGCTGTGCTGTGATTGGTTGTTATATATACAACCGCTCAGGTACCATGAAAGCTGTGCTGTGATTGGTTGTTATATATTATACTGAGGTAACATGAAAGCTGCGCTGTGATTGGTTGTTATACATTATACTGAGGTAACATGAAAGCTCTGCTGTGATTGGTTGTTATATATTATACTGAGGTAACATGAAAGCTGCGCTGTGATTGGTTGTTATATATTATACTGAGGTAACATGAAAGCTGTGCTGTGATTGGTTGTTATATATTATACTGAGGTAACATGAAAGCTGCGCTGTGATTGGTTGTTATATATTATACTGAGGTAACATGAAAGCTGCGCTGTGATTGGTTGTTATATATTATACTGAGGTAACATGAAAGCTGTGCTGTGATTGGTTGTTATATATTATACTGAGGTAACATGAAAGCTGCGCTGTGATTGGTTGTTATATATTATACAGAGGTAACATGAAAGCTGTGCTGTGATTGGTTGTTATATATTATACTGAGGTAACATGAAAGCTGCGCTGTGATTGGTTGTTATATATTATACTGAGGTAACATGAAAGCTGCGCTGTGATTGGTTGTTATATATTATACTGCTAAGATAACATATAAGCTGCGCTGTGATTGGTTGTTATATATTATACTGAGGTAACATGAAAGCTGTGCTGTGATTGGTTGTTATTTTTTATACTGAGGTAACATGAGAGCTGCGCTGTGATTGGTTGTTATATATTATACTGAGGTAACATGAGAGCTGCGCTGTGATTGGTTGTTATATATTATACTGAGGTAACATGAAAGCTGCGCTGTGATTGGTTGTTATATATTATACTGAGGTAACATGAAAGCTGCGCTGTGATTGGTTGTTATATATTATACTGAGGTAACATGAAAGCTGCGCTGTGATTGGTTGTTATATATTATACTGAGGTAACATGAAAGCTGCGCTGTGATTGGTTGTTATATATTATACAGAGGTAACATGAAAGCTGTGCTGTGATTGGTTGTTATATATTATACTGAGGTAACATGAAAGCTGCGCTGTGATTGGTTGTTATATATTATACTGAGGTAACATGAAAGCTGCGCTGTGATTGGTTGTTATATATTATACTGCTAAGATAACATATAAGCTGCGCTGTGATTGGTTGTTATATATTATACTGAGGTAACATGAAAGCTGTGCTGTGATTGGTTGTTATTTTTTATACTGAGGTAACATGAGAGCTGCGCTGTGATTGGTTGTTATATATTATACTGAGGTAACATGAGAGCTGCGCTGTGATTGGTTGTTATATATTATACTGAGGTAACATGAAAGCTGCGCTGTGATTGGTTGTAACTTGTTATATATTATACTGAGGTAACATGAAAGCTGCGCTGTGATTGGTTGTTATATATTATACTGAGGTAACATGAAAGCTGCGCTGTGATTGGTTGTTATATATTATACTGAGGTAACATGAAAGCTGCACTGTGATTGGTTGTTATATTTTATACTGAGGTAACATGAGAGCTGCGCTGTGATTGGTTGTTATATATTATACTGAGGTAACATGAAAGCTGCGCTGTGATTGGTTGTTATATATTATACCACTGAGGTAACATGAAAGCTGTGCTGTGATTGGTTGTTATATATTACACTGAGGTAACATGAAAGCTGCGCTGTGATTGGTTGTTATATATTATACTGAGGTAACATGAAAGCTGTGCTGTGATTGGTTGTTATATATTATACTGAGGTTTCATGAAAGCTGCGCTGTGATTGGTTGTTATATATTATACTGAGGTAACATGAAAGCTGCGCTGTGATTGGTTGTTATATATTATACTGAGGTAACATGAATGCTGTGCTGTGATTGGTTGTTATATATTATACTGAGGTAACATGAAAGCTGCGCTGTGATTGGTTGTTATATATTATACTGAGGTAACATGAATGCTGCGCTGTGATTGCTTGCTATATATTATACTGCTGAGGTAACATGAAAGCTGCACTGTGATTGGTTGTTATATATTATACTGCTGAGGTAATATGAAAGCTGCGCTGTGATTGGTTGTTATATATTATACTGCTGAGGTAACATGAAAGCTGCGCTGTGATTGGTTATTATATATTATACTGCTAAGATAACATATAAGCTGCGCTGTGATTGGTTGTTATATATTATACTGAGGTAACATGAAAGCTGTGCTGTGATTGGTTGTTATTTTTTATACTGAGGTAACATGAGAGCTGCGCTGTGATTGGTTGTTATATATTATACTGAGGTAACATGAGAGCTGCGCTGTGATTGGTTGTTATATATTATACTGAGGTAACATGAAGGCTGCGCTGTGATTGGTTGTTATATATTATACTGAGGTAACATGAAAGCTGCGCTGTGATTGGTTGTTATATATTATACTGAGGTAACATGAAAGCTGCGCTGTGATTGGTTGTTATATATTATACTGAGGTAACATGAAAGCTGCGCTGTGATTGGTTGTTATATATTATACTGAGGTATCATGAAAGCTGCGCTGTGATTGGTTGTTATATATTATACTGAGGTAACATGAAAGCTGTGCTGTGATTGGTTGTTATTTATTATACTGAGGTAACATGAATGCTGCGCTGTGATTGGTTGTTATATATTATACTGAGGTAACATAAAAGCTGTGCTGTGATTGGTTGTTATATATTATACTGAGGTAACATGAAAGCTACGCTGTGATTGGTTGTTATATATTATACTGCTGAGGTAACATGAAAGCTGCGCTGTGATTGGTTGTTATATATTATACTGCTGAGGTAACATGAAAGCTGCGCTGTGATTGGTTATTATATATTATACTGCTAAGATAACATACAAGCTGCGCTGTGATTGGTTGTTATATATTATACTGAGGTAACATGAAAGCTGTGCTGTGATTGGTTGTTATTTTTTATACTGAGGTAACATGAGAGCTGCGCTGTGATTGGTTGTTATATATTATACTGAGGTAACATGAGAGCTGCGCTGTGATTGGTTGTTATATATTATACTGAGGTAACATGAAAGCTGCGCTGTGATTGGTTGTTATATATTATACAGAGGTAACATGAAAGCTGCGCTGTGATTGGTTGTTATATATTATACTGAGGTAACATGAAAGCTGCGCTGTGATTGGTTGTTATATATTATACTGAGGTAACATGAAAGCTGCGCTGTGATTGGTTGTTATATAATACTGAGGTATCATGAAAGCTGCGCTGTGATTGGTTGTTATATATTATACTGAGGTAACATGAAAGCTGTGCTGTGATTGGTTGTTATTTATTATACTGAGGTAACATGAATGCTGCGCTGTGATTGGTTGTTATATATTATACTGAGGTAACATGAAAGCTGTGCTGTGATTGGTTGTTATATATTATACTGAGGTAACATGAAAGCTACGCTGTGATTGCTTGTTATTTATTATACTGAGGTAACATGAATGCTGCGCTGTGATTGGTTGTTATATATTATACTGAGGTAACATGAAAGCTGTGCTGTGATTGGTTGTTATATATTATACTGAGGTAACATGAAAGCTACGTTGTGATTGCTTGTTATATATTATACTGAGGTAACATGAAAGCTGCGCTGTGATTGGTTGTTATATATTATACTGAGGTAACATGAAAGCTGCGCTGTGATTGGTTGTTATATATTATACCGCTGAGGTAGCATGAAAGCTGTGCTGTGATTGGTTGTTATATGTTATACTGAGGTAACATGAAAGCCTTGCTGTGATTGGTTGTTATATATTATACCGCTGAGGTACCATGAAAGCTGTGCTGTGATTGGTTGTTATATATTAAACTGAGGTAACATGAAATCTGCGCTGTGATTGGTTGTTATATATTATACCGCTGAGGTAACATGAAAGCTGTGCTGTGATTGGTTGCTATTTCTTATACTGCCTAGGTAAAATGAAAGCTGTGCTGTGATTGGTGGCTACTTCTTATACTACTGAGGTTGCATGAAAGCTGTGCTGTGATTGGTTGTTATATATTATACCACTGAGGTAACATGAAAGCTGTGCTGTGATTGGTGGCTACTTCTTATACTACTGAGGTTGCATGAAAGCTGTGCTGTGATTGGTTGTTATATATTATACCACTGAGGTAACATAAAAGCTGCGCTGTGATTGGTTGTTATATATTATACTGAGGTAACATGAAAGCTGCGCTGTGATTGGTTGTTATATATTATACTGAGGTAACATGAAAGCTGCGCTGTGATTGGTTGTTATATATTATACTGAGGTAACATGAAAGCTGTGCTGTGATTGGTTGTTATATATTATACCGCTGAGGTACCATGAAAGCTGTGCTGTGATTGGTTGTTATATATTATACTGAGGTAACATGAAAGCTGCGCTGTGATAGGTTGTTATATATTATACTGAGGTAACATGAAAGCTGCACTGTGATTGGTTGTTATATATTATACTGCTGAGGTAATATGAAAGCTGCGCTGTGATTGGTTGTTATATATTATACTGAGGTAACATGAAAGCTGCGCTGTGATTGGTTGTAATATATTATACTGCGGAGGTACCATGAAAGCTGCGCTGTGATTGGTTGTTATATATTATACTGCTGAGGTAACATGAAAGCTGCGCTGTGATTGGTTATTATATATTATACTGAGGTAACATGAAAGCTGCGCTGTGATTGGTTGTTATATATTATACTGAGGTAACATGAAAGCTGTGCTGTGATTGGTTGTTATATATTATACTGAGGTAACATGAAAGCTGCGCTGTGATTGGTTGTTATATATTATACTGAGGTATCATGAAAGCTGTGCTGTGATTGGTTGTTATATATTATACTGCTGAGGTAACATGAAAGCTGCGCTGTGATTGGTTGTTATATATTATACTGAGGTAACATGAAAGCTGCGCTGTGATTGGTTGTTATATATTATACCGCTGAGGTAACATGAAAGCTGTGCTGTGATTGGTTGTTATATATTATACTGAGGTAACATGAAAGCTGTGCTGTGATTGGTTGTTATATATACAACCGCTCAGGTACCAAGAAAGCTGTGCTGTGATTGGTTGTTATATATTATACTGAGGTAACATGAAAGCTGCGCTGTGATTGGTTGTTATACATTATACTGAGGTAACATGAAAGCTGTGCTGTGATTGGTTGTTATATATTATACTGAGGTAACATGAAAGCTGCGCTGTGATTGGTTGTTATATATTATACTGAGGTAACATGAAAGCTGCGCTGTGATTGGTTGTTATATATTATACTGAGGTAACATGAAAGCTGTGCTGTGATTGGTTGTTATATATTATACCGCTGAGGTACCATGAAAGCTGTGCTGTGATTGGTTGTTATATATTATACTGAGGTAACATGAAAGCTGTGCTGTGATTGGTTGTTATATATTATACTGAGGTAACATGAAAGCTGTGCTGTGATTGGTTGTTATATATTATACTGAGGTAACATGAAAGCTGCGCTGTGATTGGTTGTTATATATTATACTGAGGTAACATGAAAGCTGCGCTGTGATTGGTTATTATATATTATACTGCGGTATCATGAAAGCTGTGCTGTCATTGGTTGGTATATATTATACTGCTGAGGTAACATGAAAGCTGCGCTGTGATTGGTTGTTATATATTATACTGAGGTAACATGAAAGCTGTGCTGTGATTGGTTGTTATATATTATACCGCAGAGGTAACATGAAAGCTGTGCTGTGATTGGTTGTTATATATTATACCGCTGAGGTAACATGAAAGCTGTGCTGTGATTGGTTGTTATATATTATACTGAGGTATCATGAAAGCTGCGCTGTGATTGGTTTTTATATATTATACTGAGGTAACATGAAAGCTGCGCTGTGATTGGTTGTTATATATTATACTGAGGTAACATGAAAGCTGTGCTGTGATTGGTTGTTATATATTATACTGAGGTAACATGAAAGCTGCGCTGTGATTGGTTGTTATATATTATACTGAGGTAACATGAAAGCTGCGCTGTGATAGGTTGTTATATATTATACTGAGGTAACATGAAAGCTGCACTGTGATTGGTTGTTATATATTATACTGCTGAGGTAATATGAAAGCTGCGCTGTGATTGGTTGTTATATATTATACTGAGGTAACATGAAAGCTGCGCTGTGATTGGTTGTAATATATTATACTGCGGAGGTACCATGAAAGCTGTGCTGTGATTGGTTGTTATATATTATACTGAGGTAACATGAAAGCTGCGCTATGATTGGTTGTTATATATTATACTGCTGAGGTAACATGAAAGCTGCGCTGTGATTGGTTATTATATATTATACTGAGGTAACATGAAAGCTGCGCTGTGATTGGTTGTTATATATTATACTGAGGTAACATGAAAGCTGTGCTGTGATTGGTTGTTATATATTATACTGAGGTAACATGAAAGCTGCGCTGTGATTGGTTGTTATATATTATACTGAGGTAACATGAAAGCTGCGCTGTGATTGGTTGTTATATATTATACTGAGGTAACATGAAAGCTGTGCTGTGATTGGTTGTTATATATTATACTGAGGTAACATGAAAGCTGTGCTGTGATTGGTTGTTATATATTATACTGAGGTAACATGAAAGCTGCGCTGTGATTGGTTGTTATATATTATACTGAGGTAACATGAAAGCTGTGCTGTGATTGGTTGTTATATATTATACTGAGGTAACATGAAAGCTGTGCTGTGATTGGTTGTTATATATACAACCGCTCAGGTACCATGAAAGCTGTGCTGTGATTGGTTGTTATATATTATACTGAGGTAACATGAAAGCTGCGCTGTGATTGGTTGTTATACATTATACTGAGGTAACATAAAAGCTCTGCTGTGATTGGTTGTTATATATTATACTGAGGTAACATGAAAGCTGCGCTGTGATTGGTTGTTATATATTATACTGCTGAGGTAATATGAAAGCTGCGCTGTGATTGGTTATTATATATTATACTGAGGTAACATGAAAGCTGCGCTGTGATTGGTTGTTATATATTATACTGAGGTAACATGAAAGCTGTGCTGTGATTGGTTGTTATATATTATACTGAGGTAACATGAAAGCTGCGCTGTGATTGGTTGTTATATATTATACTGAGGTAACATGAAAGCTGCGCTGTGATAGGTTGTTATATATTATACTGAGGTAACATGAAAGCTGCACTGTGATTGGTTGTTATATATTATACTGCTGAGGTAATATGAAAGCTGCGCTGTGATTGGTTGTTATATATTATACTGAGGTAACATGAAAGCTGCGCTGTGATTGGTTGTAATATATTATACTGCGGAGGTACCATGACAGCTGTGCTGTGATTGGTTGTTATATATTATACTGCTGAGGTAACATGAAAGCTGCGCTGTGATTGGTTATTATATATTATACTGAGGTAACATGAAAGCTGTGCTGTGATTGGTTGTTATATATTATACTGAGGTACCATGAAAGCTGTGCTGTGATTGGTTGTTATATATTATACTGAGGTAACATGAAAGCTGCGCTGTGATTGGTTGTTATATATTATACTGAGGTAACATGAAAGCTGCGCTGTGATTGGTTGTTATATATTATACTGAGGTAACATGAAAGCTGTGCTGTGATTGGTTGTTATATATTATACTGAGGTAACATGAAAGCTGTGCTGTGATTGGTTGTTATATATTATACTGAGGTAACATGAAAGCTGCGCTGTGATTGGTTGTTATATATTATACTGAGGTAACATGAAAGCTGTGCTGTGATTGGTTGTTATATATTATACTGAGGTAACATGAAAGCTGTGCTGTGATTGGTTGTTATATATACAACCGCTCAGGTACCATGAAAGCTGTGCTGTGATTGGTTGTTATATATTATACTGAGGTAACATGAAAGCTGCGCTGTGATTGGTTGTTATACATTATACTGAGGTAACATGAAAGCTCTGCTGTGATTGGTTGTTATATATTATACTGAGGTAACATGAAAGCTGCGCTGTGATTGGTTGTTATATATTATACTGCTGAGGTAACATGAAAGCTGCGCTGTGATTGGTTATTATATATTATACTGAGGTAACATGAAAGCTGCGCTGTGATTGGTTGTTATATATTATACTGAGGTAACATGAAAGCTGTGCTGTGATTGGTTGTTATATATTATACTGAGGTAACATGAAAGCTGCGCTGTGATTGGTTGTTATATATTATACTGAGGTAACATGAAAGCTGCGCTGTGATTGGTTGTTATATATTATACTGAGGTAACATGAAAGCTGTGCTGTGATTGGTTGTTATATATTTTACTGAGGTAACATGAAAGCTGTGCTGTGATTGGTTGTTATATATTATACTGAGGTAACATGAAAGCTGCGCTGTGATTGGTTGTTATATATTATACTGAGGTAACATGAAAGCTGTGCTGTGATTGGTTGTTATATATTATACTGAGGTAACATGAAAGCTGTGCTGTGATTGGTTGTTATATATACAACCGCTCAGGTACCATGAAAGCTGTGCTGTGATTGGTTGTTATATATTATACTGAGGTAACATGAAAGCTGCGCTGTGATTGGTTGTTATACATTATACTGAGGTAACATGAAAGCTCTGCTGTGATTGGTTGTTATATATTATACTGAGGTAACATGAAAGCTGCGCTGTGATTGGTTGTTATATATTATACTGAGGTAACATGAAAGCTGTGCTGTGATTGGTTGTTATATATTATACTGAGGTAACATGAAAGCTGCGCTGTGATTGGTTGTTATATATTATACTGAGGTAACATGAAAGCTGCGCTGTGATTGGTTGTTATATATTATACTGAGGTAACATGAAAGCTGTGCTGTGATTGGTTGTTATATATTATACTGAGGTAACATGAAAGCTGCGCTGTGATTGGTTGTTATATATTATACAGAGGTAACATGAAAGCTGTGCTGTGATTGGTTGTTATATATTATACTGAGGTAACATGAAAGCTGCGCTGTGATTGGTTGTTATATATTATACTGAGGTAACATGAAAGCTGCGCTGTGATTGGTTGTTATATATTATACTGCTAAGATAACATATAAGCTGCGCTGTGATTGGTTGTTATATATTATACTGAGGTAACATGAAAGCTGTGCTGTGATTGGTTGTTATTTTTTATACTGAGGTAACATGAGAGCTGCGCTGTGATTGGTTGTTATATATTATACTGAGGTAACATGAGAGCTGCGCTGTGATTGGTTGTTATATATTATACTGAGGTAACATGAAAGCTGCGCTGTGATTGGTTGTTATATATTATACTGAGGTAACATGAAAGCTGCGCTGTGATTGGTTGTTATATATTATACTGAGGTAACATGAAAGCTGCGCTGTGATTGGTTGTTATATATTATACTGAGGTAACATGAAAGCTGCGCTGTGATTGGTTGTTATATATTATACTGAGGTAACATGAAAGCTGCGCTGTGATTGGTTGTTATATATTATACTGCTAAGATAACATATAAGCTGCGCTGTGATTGGTTGTTATATATTATACTGAGGTAACATGAAAGCTGTGCTGTGATTGGTTGTTATTTTTTATACTGAGGTAACATGAGAGCTGCGCTGTGATTGGTTGTTATATATTATACTGAGGTAACATGAGAGCTGCGCTGTGATTGGTTGTTATATATTATACTGAGGTAACATGAAAGCTGCGCTGTGATTGGTTGTTATATATTATACTGAGGTAACATGAAAGCTGCGCTGTGATTGGTTGTTATATATTATACTGAGGTAACATGAAAGCTGCGCTGTGATTGGTTGTTATATATTATAAAGCTGAGGTAACATGAAAGCTGCGCTGTGATTGGTTGTTATATATTATACTGGGGTAGCATGAAAGCTGTGCTGTGATTGGTTGCTATATATTATACCGCTGAGGTTGCATGAAAGCTGTGCTGTGGTTGGTTGTTATATATTATACCACTGAGGTAACATGAAAGCTGTGCTGTGATTGGTTGTTATATATTATACTGAGGTAACATGAAAGCTGCGATGTGATTGGTTGTTATATATTATACTGAGGTAACATGAAAGCTGCGCTGTGATTGGTTGTTATATATTATACTGAGGTAACATGAAAGCTGCGCTGTGATTGGTTGTTATATATTATACTGCTAAGATAACATATAAGCTGCGCTGTGATTGGTTGTTATATATTATACTGAGGTAACATGAAAGCTGTGCTGTGATTGGTTGTTATTTTTTATACTGAGGTAACATGAGAGCTGCGCTGTGATTGGTTGTTATATATTATACTGAGGTAACATGAGAGCTGCGCTGTGATTGGTTGTTATATATTATACTGAGGTAACATGAAAGCTGCGCTGTGATTGGTTGTTATATATTATACTGAGGTAACATGAAAGCTGCGCTGTGATTGGTTGTTATATATTATACTGAGGTAACATGAAAGCTGTGCTGTGATTGGTTGTTATATATTATACTGAGGTAACATGAAAGCTGTGCTGTGATTGGTTGTTATATATTATACTGAGGTAACATGAAAGCTGCGCTGTGATTGGTTGTTATATATTATACTGAGGTAACATGAAAGCTGCGCTGTGATTGGTTGTTATATATTATACTGAGGTGACATGAAAGCTGCGCTGTGATTGGTTGTTATATATTATACCGCTGAGGTAGCATGAAAGCTGTGCTATGATTGGTTGTTATATGTTATACTGAGGTAACATGAAAGCCTTGCTGTGATTGGTTGTTATATATTATACCGCTGAGGTACCATGAAAGCTGTGCTGTGATTGGTTGTTATATATTAAACTGAGGTAACATGAAATCTGCGCTGTGATTGGTTGTTATATATTATACCGCTGAGGTAACATGAAAGCTGTGCTGTGATTGGTTGCTATTTCTTATACTGCCTAGGTAAAATGAAAGCTGTGCTGTGATTGGTGGCTACTTCTTATACTACTGAGGTTGCATGAAAGCTGTGCTGTGATTGGTTGTTATATATTATACCACTGAGGTAACATGAAAGCTGTGCTGTGATTGGTGGCTACTTCTTATACTACTGAGGTTGCATGAAAGCTGTGCTGTGATTGGTTGTTATATATTATACCACTGAGGTAACATAAAAGCTGCGCTGTGATTGGTTGTTATATATTATACTGAGGTAACATGAAAGCTGCGCTGTGATTGGTTGTTATATATTATACTGAGGTAACATGAAAGCTGCGCTGTGATTGGTTGTTATATATTATACTGAGGTAACATGAAAGCTGTGCTGTGATTGGTTGTTATATATTATACTGAGGTAACATGAAAGCTGTGCTGTGATTGGTTGTTATATATTATACTGAGGTAACATGAAAGCTGTGCTGTGATTGGTTGTTATATATTCAACCGCTCAGGTACCTTGAAAGCTGTGCTGTGATTGGTTGTTATATATTATACTGAGGTAACATGAAAGCTGCGCTGTGATTGGTTGTTATACATTATACTGAGGTAACATGAAAGCTGTGCTGTGATTGGTTATTATATATTATACTGCTAAGATAACATATAAGCTGCGCTGTGATTGGTTGTTATATATTATACTGAGGTAACATGAAAGCTGTGCTGTGATTGGTTGTTATTTTTTATACTGAGGTAACATGAGAGCTGCGCTGTGATTGGTTGTTATATATTATACTGAGGTAACATGAGAGCTGCGCTGTGATTGGTTGTTATATATTATACTGAGGTAACATGAAAGCTGCGCTGTGATTGGTTGTAACTTGTTATATATTATACTGAGGTAACATGAAAGCTGCGCTGTGATTGGTTGTTATATATTATACTGAGGTAACATGAAAGCTGCGCTGTGATTGGTTGTTATATATTATACTGAGGTAACATGAAAGCTGCACTGTGATTGGTTGTTATATTTTATACTGAGGTAACATGAGAGCTGCGCTGTGATTGGTTGTTATATATTATACTGAGGTAACATGAAAGCTGCGCTGTGATTGGTTGTTATATATTATACCACTGAGGTAACATGAAAGCTGTGCTGTGATTGGTTGTTATATATTACACTGAGGTAACATGAAAGCTGCGCTGTGATTGGTTGTTATATATTATACTGAGGTAACATGAAAGCTGTGCTGTGATTGGTTGTTATATATTATACTGAGGTTTCATGAAAGCTGCGCTGTGATTGGTTGTTATATATTATACTGAGGTAACATGAAAGCTGCGCTGTGATTGGTTGTTATATATTATACTGAGGTAACATGAATGCTGTGCTGTGATTGCTTGCTATATATTATACTGCTGAGGTAACATGAAAGCTGCACTGTGATTGGTTGTTATATATTATACTGCTGAGGTAATATGAAAGCTGCGCTGTGATTGGTTGTTATATATTATACTGCTGAGGTAACATGAAAGCTGCGCTGTGATTGGTTATTATATATTATACTGCTAAGATAACATATAAGCTGCGCTGTGATTGGTTGTTATATATTATACTGAGGTAACATGAAAGCTGTGCTGTGATTGGTTGTTATTTTTTATACTGAGGTAACATGAGAGCTGCGCTGTGATTGGTTGTTATATATTATACTGAGGTAACATGAGAGCTGCGCTGTGATTGGTTGTTATATATTATACTGAGGTAACATGAAGGCTGCGCTGTGATTGGTTGTTATATATTATACTGAGGTAACATGAAAGCTGCGCTGTGATTGGTTGTTATATATTATACTGAGGTAACATGAAAGCTGCGCTGTGATTGGTTGTTATATATTATACTGAGGTAACATGAAAGCTGCGCTGTGATTGGTTGTTATATATTATACTGAGGTATCATGAAAGCTGCGCTGTGATTGGTTGTTATATATTATACTGAGGTAACATGAAAGCTGTGCTGTGATTGGTTGTTATTTATTATACTGAGGTAACATGAATGCTGCGCTGTGATTGGTTGTTATATATTATACTGAGGTAACATAAAAGCTGTGCTGTGATTGGTTGTTATATATTATACTGAGGTAACATGAAAGCTACGCTGTGATTGGTTGTTATATATTATACTGCTGAGGTAACATGAAAGCTGCGCTGTGATTGGTTGTTATATATTATACTGCTGAGGTAACATGAAAGCTGCGCTGTGATTGGTTATTATATATTATACTGCTAAGATAACATACAAGCTGCGCTGTGATTGGTTGTTATATATTATACTGAGGTAACATGAAAGCTGTGCTGTGATTGGTTGTTATTTTTTATACTGAGGTAACATGAGAGCTGCGCTGTGATTGGTTGTTATATATTATACTGAGGTAACATGAAAGCTGCGCTGTGATTGGTTGTTATATATTATACAGAGGTAACATGAAAGCTGCGCTGTGATTGGTTGTTATATATTATACTGAGGTAACATGAAAGCTGCGCTGTGATTGGTTGTTATATATTATACTGAGGTAACATGAAAGCTGCGCTGTGATTGGTTGTTATATAATACTGAGGTATCATGAAAGCTGCGCTGTGATTGGTTGTTATATATTATACTGAGGTAACATGAAAGCTGTGCTGTGATTGGTTGTTATTTATTATACTGAGGTAACATGAATGCTGCGCTGTGATTGGTTGTTATATATTATACTGAGGTAACATGAAAGCTGTGCTGTGATTGGTTGTTATATATTATACTGAGGTAACATGAAAGCTACGCTGTGATTGCTTGTTATTTATTATACTGAGGTAACATGAATGCTGCGCTGTGATTGGTTGTTATATATTATACTGAGGTAACATGAAAGCTGTGCTGTGATTGGTTGTTATATATTATACTGAGGTAACATGAAAGCTACGTTGTGATTGCTTGTTATATATTATACTGAGGTAACATGAAAGCTGCGCTGTGATTGGTTGTTATATATTATACTGAGGTAACATGAAAGCTGCGCTGTGATTGGTTGTTATATATTATACCGCTGAGGTAACATGAAAGCTGTGCTGTGATTGGTTGCTATTTCTTATACTGCCTAGGTAAAATGAAAGCTGTGCTGTGATTGGTGGCTACTTCTTATACTACTGAGGTTGCATGAAAGCTGTGCTGTGATTGGTTGTTATATATTATACCACTGAGGTAACATGAAAGCTGTGCTGTGATTGGTGGCTACTTCTTATACTACTGAGGTTGCATGAAAGCTGTGCTGTGATTGGTTGTTATATATTATACCACTGAGGTAACATAAAAGCTGCGCTGTGATTGGTTGTTATATATTATACTGAGGTAACATGAAAGCTGCGCTGTGATTGGTTGTTATATATTATACTGAGGTAACATGAAAGCTGCGCTGTGATTGGTTGTTATATATTATACTGAGGTAACATGAAAGCTGTGCTGTGATTGGTTGTTATATATTATACTGAGGTAACATGAAAGCTGTGCTGTGATTGGTTGTTATATATTATACTGAGGTAACATGAAAGCTGTGCTGTGATTGGTTGTTATATATTCAACCGCTCAGGTACCTTGAAAGCTGTGCTGTGATTGGTTGTTATATATTATACTGAGGTAACATGAAAGCTGCGCTGTGATTGGTTGTTATACATTATACTGAGGTAACATGAAAGCTGTGCTGTGATTGGTTATTATATATTATACTGCTAAGATAACATATAAGCTGCGCTGTGATTGGTTGTTATATATTATACTGAGGTAACATAAAAGCTGTGCTGTGATTGGTTGTTATTTTTTATACTGAGGTAACATGAGAGCTGCGCTGTGATTGGTTGTTATATATTATACTGAGGTAACATGAGAGCTGCGCTGTGATTGGTTGTTATATATTATACTGAGGTAACATGAAAGCTGCGCTGTGATTGGTTGTAACTTGTTATATATTATACTGAGGTAACATGAAAGCTGCGCTGTGATTGGTTGTTATATATTATACTGAGGTAACATGAAAGCTGCGCTGTGATTGGTTGTTATATATTATACTGAGGTAACATGAAAGCTGCACTGTGATTGGTTGTTATATTTTATACTGAGGTAACATGAGAGCTGCGCTGTGATTGGTTGTTATATATTATACTGAGGTAACATGAAAGCTGCGCTGTGATTGGTTGTTATATATTATACCACTGAGGTAACATGAAAGCTGTGCTGTGATTGGTTGTTATATATTACACTGAGGTAACATGAAAGCTGCGCTGTGATTGGTTGTTATATATTATACTGAGGTAACATGAAAGCTGTGCTGTGATTGGTTGTTATATATTATACTGAGGTTTCATGAAAGCTGCGCTGTGATTGGTTGTTATATATTATACTGAGGTAACATGAAAGCTGCGCTGTGATTGGTTGTTATATATTATACTGAGGTAACATGAATGCTGTGCTGTGATTGGTTGTTATATATTATACTGCTGAGGTAATATGAAAGCTGCGCTGTGATTGGTTGTTATATATTATACTGCTGAGGTAACATGAAAGCTGCGCTGTGATTGGTTATTATATATTATACTGCTAAGATAACATATAAGCTGCGCTGTGATTGGTTGTTATATATTATACTGAGGTAACATGAAAGCTGTGCTGTGATTGGTTGTTATTTTTTATACTGAGGTAACATGAGAGCTGCGCTGTGATTGGTTGTTATATATTATACTGAGGTAACATGAGAGCTGCGCTGTGATTGGTTGTTATATATTATACTGAGGTAACATGAAAGCTGCGCTGTGATTGGTTGTTATATATTATACTGAGGTAACATGAAAGCTGCGCTGTGATTGGTTGTTATATATTATACTGAGGTAACATGAAAGCTGCGCTGTGATTGGTTGTTATATATTATACTGAGGTAACATGAAAGCTGCGCTGTGATTGGTTGTTATATATTATACTGAGGTATCATGAAAGCTGCGCTGTGATTGGTTGTTATATATTATACTGAGGTAACATGAAAGCTGTGCTGTGATTGGTTGTTATTTATTATACTGAGGTAACATGAATGCTGCGCTGTGATTGGTTGTTATATATTATAAAGCTGAGGTAACATGAAAGCTGTGCTGTGATTGGTTGTTATATATTATACTGAGGTAACATGAAAGCTACGCTGTGATTGGTTGTTATATATTATACTGCTGAGGTAACATGAAAGCTGCGCTGTGATTGGTTGTTATATATTATACTGCTGAGGTAACATGAAAGCTGCGCTGTGATTGGTTATTATATATTATACTGCTAAGATAACATACAAGCTGCGCTGTGATTGGTTGTTATATATTATACTGAGGTAACATGAAAGCTGTGCTGTGATTGGTTGTTATTTTTTATACTGAGGTAACATGAGAGCTGCGCTGTGATTGGTTGTTATATATTATACTGAGGTAACATGAGAGCTGCGCTGTGATTGGTTGTTATATATTATACTGAGGTAACATGAAAGCTGCGCTGTGATTGGTTGTTATATATTATACAGAGGTAACATGAAAGCTGCGCTGTGATTGGTTGTTATATATTATACTGAGGTAACATGAAAGCTGCGCTGTGATTGGTTGTTATATATTATACTGAGGTAACATGAAAGCTGCGCTGTGATTGGTTGTTATATAATACTGAGGTATCATGAAAGCTGCGCTGTGATTGGTTGTTATATATTATACTGAGGTAACATGAAAGCTGTGCTGTGATTGGTTGTTATTTATTATACTGAGGTAACATGAATGCTGCGCTGTGATTGGTTGTTATATATTATACTGAGGTAACATGAAAGCTGTGCTGTGATTGGTTGTTATATATTATACTGAGGTAACAAGAAAGCTACGCTGTGATTGCTTGTTATATATTATACTGAGGTAACATGAAAGCTGCGCTGTGATTGGTTGTTATATATTATACTGAGGTAACATGAAAGCTGCGCTGTGATTGGTTGTTATATATTATACCGCTGAGGTAGCATGAAAGCTGTGCTGTGATTGGTTGTTATATGTTATACTGAGGTAACATGAAAGCCTTGCTGTGATTGGTTGTTATATATTATACCGCTGAGGTACCATGAAAGCTGTGCTGTGATTGGTTGTTATATATTATACTGAGGTAACATGAAATCTGCGCTGTGATTGGTTGTTATATATTATACCGCTGAGGTAACATGAAAGCTGTGCTGTGATTGGTTGCTATTTCTTATACTGCCTAGGTAAAATGAAAGCTGTGCTGTGATTGGTGGCTACTTCTTATACTACTGAGGTTGCATGAAAGCTGTGCTGTGATTGGTTGTTATATATTATACCACTGAGGTAACATGAAAGCTGTGCTGTGATTGGTGGCTACTTCTTATACTACTGAGGTTGCATGAAAGCTGTGCTGTGATTGGTTGTTATATATTATACCACTGAGGTAACATAAAAGCTGCGCTGTGATTGGTTGTTATATATTATACTGAGGTAACATGAAAGCTGCGCTGTGATTGGTTGTTATATATTATACTGAGGTAACATGAAAGCTGCGCTGTGATTGGTTGTTATATATTATACTGAGGTAACATGAAAGCTGTGCTGTGATTGGTTGTTATATATTATACTGAGGTAACATGAAAGCTGTGCTGTGATTGGTTGTTATATATAAACCGCTCAGGTACCATGAAAGCTGTGCTGTGATTGGTTGTTATATATTAACCTGAGGTAACATGAAAGCTGCGCTGTGATTGGTTGCTATATATTATACTGAGGTAACATGAAAGCTGCGCTGTGATTGGTTGTTATACATTATACTGAGGTAACATGAAAGCTGTGCTGTGATTGGTTGTTATATATTATACTGAGGTAACATGAAAGCTGCGCTTTGATTGGTTGTTATATATTATACTGAGGTAACATGAAAGCTGTGCTGTGATTGGTTGTTATATATTATACTGAGGTAACATGAAAGCTGCGCTGTGATTGGTTGTTATATATTATACTGAGGTAACATGAAAGCTGTGCTGTGATTGGTTGTTATATATTATACTGAGGTAACATGAAAGCTGTGCTGTGATTGGTTGTTATATATACAACCGCTCAGGTACCTTGAAAGCTGTGCTGTGATTGGTTGTTATATATTATACTGAGGTAACATGAAAGCTCTGCTGTGATTGGTTGTTATATATTATACTGAGGTAACATGAAAGCTGCGCTGTGATTGGTTGTTATATATTATACTGAGGTAACATGAAAGCTGTGCTGTGATTGGTTGTTATATATTATACTGAGGTAACATGAAAGCTGCGCTGTGATTGGTTGTTATATATTATACTGAGGTAACATGAAAGCTCTGCTGTGATTGGTTGTTATATATTATACTGAGGTAACATGAAAGCTGTGCTGTGATTGGTTGTTATATATTATACTGAGGTAACATGAAAGCTGCGCTGTGATTGGTTGTTATATATTATACTGCTAAGATAACATATAAGCTGCGCTGTGATTGGTTGTTATATATTATACTGAGGTAACATGAAAGCTGTGCTGTGATTGGTTGTTATTTTTTTATACTGAGGTAACATGAGAGCTGCGCTGTGATTGGTTGTTATATATTATACTGAGGTAACATGAGAGCTGCGCTGTGATTGGTTGTTATATATTACACTGAGGTAACATGAAAGCTGCGCTGTGATTGGTTGTTATATATTATACTGAGGTAACATGAAAGCTGCGCTGTGATTGGTTGTTATATATTATACTGAGGTAACATGAAAGCTGCACTGTGATTGGTTGTTATATTTTATACTGAGGTAACATGAGAGCTGCGCTGTGATTGGTTGTTATATATTATACTGAGGTAACATGAAAGCTGCGCTGTGATTGGTTGTTATATATTATACCACTGAGGTAACATGAAAGCTGTGCTGTGATTGGTTGTTATATATTACACTGAGGTAACATGAAAGCTGCGCTGTGATTGGTTGTTATATATTATACTGAGGTAACATGAAAGCTGTGCTGTGATTGGTTGTTATATATTATACTGAGGTTTCATGAAAGCTGCGCTGTGATTGGTTGTTATATATTATACTGAGGTAACATGAAAGCTGCGCTGTGATTGGTTGTTATATATTATACTGAGGTATCATGAAAGCTGTGCTGTGATTGGTTGTTATATATTATACTGCTGAGGTAACATGAAAGCTGCGCTGTGATTGGTTGTTATATATTATACTGAGGTAACATGAAAGCTGCGCTGTGATTGGTTGTTATATATTATACCGCTGAGGTAACATGAAAGCTGTGCTGTGATTGGTTGTTAGATATTATACTGCTGAGGTAACATGAAAGCTGTGCTGTGATTGGTTGTTATATATTATACCACTGAGGTAACATGAAAGCTGTGCTGTGATTGGTTGTTATATATTATACTGAGGTAACATGAAAGCTGCGCTGTGATTGGTTGTTATATATTATACTGAGGTAACATGAAAGCTGCGCTGTGATTGGTGGTTATATATTATACTGAGGTAACATGTAAGCTGTGCTGTGATTGGTTGTTATATATTATAGTGAGGTAACATGAAAGCTGTGCTGTGATTGGTTGTTATATATTATACTGCTGAGGTAACATGAAAGCTGCGCTGTGATTGGTTGTTATATATTATACTGAGGTAACATGTAAGCTGTGCTGTGATTGGTTGTTATATATTATACTGAGGTAATATGGAAGCCGTGCTGTGATTGGTTGTTATATATTATACCGCTGAGGTAACATGAAAGCTGCGCTGTGATTGGTTGTTATATATTATTCTGCTGAGGTAACATGAAAGCTGCGCTGTGATTGGTTGTTATATATTATACTGAGGTAACATGAAAGCTGCGCTGTGATTGGCTGTTATATATTATACTGAGGTAATATGAAAGCTGTGCTGTGATTGGTTGTTATATATTATACTGAGGTAACATGAAAGCTGCGCTGTGATTGGTTGTTATATATTATACTGAGGTAACATGAATGCTGTGCTGTGATTGGCTGTTATATATTATACTGCTGAGGTAACATGAAAGCTGCGCTGTGATTGGTTGTTATATATTATACTGCTGAGGTAATATGAAAGCTGCGCTGTGATTGGTTGTTATATATTATACTGCTGAGGTAACATGAAAGCTGCGCTGTGATTGGTTATTATATATTATACTGCTAAGATAACATATAAGCTGCGCTGTGATTGGTTGTTATATATTATACTGAGGTAACATGAAAGCTGTGCTGTGATTGGTTGTTATTTTTTATACTGAGGTAACATGAGAGCTGCGCTGTGATTGGTTGTTATATATTATACTGAGGTAACATGAAAGCTGCGCTGTGATTGGTTGTTATATATTATACTGAGGTAACATGAAAGCTGCGCTGTGATTGGTTGTTATATATTATACTGAGGTAACATGAAAGCTGCGCTGTGATTGGTTGTTATATATTATACTGAGGTAACATGAAAGCTGCGCTGTGATTGGTTGTTATATATTATACTGAGGTAACATGAAAGCTGCACTGTGATTGGTTGTTATATTTTATACTGAGGTAACATGAGAGCTGCGCTGTGATTGGTTGTTATATATTATACTGAGGTAACATGAAAGCTGTGCTGTGATTGGTTGTTATATATTATACTGCGGAATAAGTTGGCGCTATACAAATAAAGATTATTATTATTATTATTACTGCTGAGGTAACATGAAAGCTGCGCTGTGATTGGTTGTTATATATTATACCACTGAGGTAACATGAAAGCTGTGCTGTGATTGGTTGTTATATATTATACTGCTGAGGTACCATGAAAGCTGTGCTGTGATTGGTTGTTATTAGAGATGAGCGAACACGTTCGGCTCCGCCCCTTTTTCGCCCGAACACCGAACTTTGCGAACACTTCAGTGTTCGGGCGAAAAAGTTCGGGGGCCGCCGTGGCAGCGCGGGGGGGTGCGGCGGGGAGTGGGGGGGAGAGGGAGAGAGAGAGGGCTCCCCCCTGTTCCCCGCTACTGCCGCCCGCGCCGCCGCGCATCTCCCCGCCCCCCGGCGGCACCCGGACACTTACGCGCGAACACTGCAGTGTTCGGCAAAGCCGGTGTCCGGGTGCGGATGTGTCCGTAACGGACACGTTCGCTCATCCCTAGTTGTTATATATTATACCGCTGAGGTAACATGAAAGCTGCGCTGTGATTGGTTGTTATATATTATACTGAGGTAACATGAATGCTGCGCTGTGATTGGTTGTTATATATTATACTGCTGAGGTAACATGAAAGCTGTGCTGTGATTGGTTGTTATATATTATACTGAGGTAACATGAAAGCTGTGGTGTGATTGATTGTTATATATTATACTGAGGTAACATGAAAGCTGTGCTGTGATTGGTTGTTATATATTATACTGCTGAGGTAACATGAAAGCTGTGCTGTGATTGGTCGTTATATATTATACTGAGGTAACATGAAAGCTACACTGTGATTGGTTGTTATATATTATACTGAGGTAACATGAAAGCTGTGCTGTGATTGGTTGTTATATATTATACTGCTGAGGTAACATGAAAGCTGTGCTGTGATTGGATGTTATATATTATACTGAGGTAACATGAAAGCTGTGCTGTGATTGGTTGTTATATATTATACCGCTGAGGTAACATGAAAGCTGCGCTGTGATTGGTTGTTATATATTATACTGCTGAGGTAACATGAAAGCTGTGCTGTGATTGGATGTTATATATTATACTGAGGTAACATGAAAGCTGCACTGTGATTGGTTGTTATATATTATACTGAGGTAACATGAAAGCTGCGCTGTGATTGGTTGTTATATATTATACTGAGGTAACATGAAAGCTGCGCTGTGATTGGTTGTTATATATTATACTGCTGAGGTAACATGAAAGCTGTGCTGTGATTGGTTGTTATATATTATACCACTGAGGTAACATGAAAGCTGTGCTGTGATTGGTTGTTATATATTATACTGAGGTAACATGAAAGCTGCGCTGTGATTGGTTGTTATATATTATACTGCTGAGGTAACATGAAAGCTGTGCTGTGATTGGTTGTTATATATTATACCGCTGAGGTAACATGAAAGCTGCGCTGTGATTGGTTGTTATATATTATACTGCTGAGGTAACATGAAAGCTGCGCAGTGATTGGTTGTTATATATTATACCACTGAGGTAACATGAAAGCTGTGCTGTGATTGGTTGTTATATATTATACTGAGGTAACATGAAAGCTGTGCTGTGATTGGTTGTTAGATATTATACTGCTGAGGTAACATGAAAGCTGTGCTGTGATTGGTTGTTATATATTATACCACTGAGGTAACATGAAAGCTGTGCTGTGATTGGTTGTTATATATTATACTGAGGTAACATGAAAGCTGCGCTGTGATTGGTTGTTATATATTATACTGAGGTAACATGTAAGCTGTGCTGTGATTGGTTGTTATATATTATACTGAGGTAACATGAAAGCTGCGCTGTGATTGGTTGTTATATATTATACTGAGGTAACATGAAAGCTGCGCTGTGATTGGTTGTTATATATTATACTGAGGTAACATGTAAGCTGTGCTGTGATTGGTTGTTATATATTATAGTGAGGTAACATGAAAGCTGTGCTGTGATTGGTTGTTATATATTATACTGCTGAGGTAACATGAAAGCTGCGCTGTGATTGGTTGTTATATATTATACTGAGGTAACATGTAAGCTGTGCTGTGATTGGTTGTTATATATTATACTGAGGTAACATGAAAGCCGTGCTGTGATTGGTTGTTATATATTATACCGCTGAGGTAACATGAAAGCTGCGCTGTGATTGGTTGTTATATATTATACTGCTGAGGTAACATGAAAGCTGCGCTGTGATTGGTTTTTATATATTATACTGAGGTAACATGAAAGCTGTGCTGTGATTTGTTATTATATATTATACTGAGGTAACATGAAAGCTGCGCTGTGATTGGTTGTTATATATTATACTGAGGTAACATGAAAGCTGCGCTGTGATTGGTTGTTATATATTATACTGAGGTAACATGAAAGCAGCACTGTGATTGGTTGTTATATATTATACTGAGGTAACATGAAAGCTGTGCTGTGATTGGTTGTTATATATTATACTGCTGAGGTAACATGAAAGCTGCGCTATGATTGGTTGTTATATATTATACTGCTGAGGTAACATAAAGCTGCGCTGTGATTGGTTGTTATATATTATACTGAGGTAACATGAAAGCTGCGCTGTGATTGGTTGTTATATATTATACTGAGGTAACATGTAAGCTGTGCTGTGATTGGTTGTTATATATTATACTGCTGAGGTAACATGAAAGCTGTGCTGCGATTGGTTGTTATAAATTATACTGAGGTAACATGAAAGCTGTGCTGTGATTGGTTGTTATATATTATACTGAGGTAACATGAAAGCTGCGCTGTGATTGGTTGTTATATATTATACTGAGGTAACATGAAAGCTGTGCTGTGATTGGTTGTTATTTTTTATACTGAGGTAACATGAGAGCTGCGCTGTGATTGGTTGTTATATATTATACTGAGGTAACATGAAAGCTGCGCTGTGATTGGTTGTTATATATTATACTGAGGTAACATGAAAGCTGCGCTGTGATTGGTTGTTATATATTATACTGAGGTAACATGAAAGCTGCGCTGTGATTGGTTGTTATATATTATACTGAGGTAACATGAAAGCTGCGCTGTGATTGGTTGTTATATATTATACTGAGGTAACATGAAAGCTGCGCTGTGATTGGTTGTTATATATTATACTGAGGTAACATGAAAGCTGCACTGTGATTGGTTGTTATATTTTATACTGAGGTAACATGAGAGCTGCGCTGTGATTGGTTGTTATATATTATACTGAGGTAACATGAAAGCTGTGCTGTGATTGGTTGTTATATATTATACTGCTGAGGTAACATGAAAGCTGCGCTGTGATTGGTTGTTATATATTATACCACTGAGGTAACATGAAAGCTGTGCTGTGATTGGTTGTTATATATTATACTGCTGAGGTACCATGAAAGCTGTGCTGTGATTGGTTGTTATATATTATACTGAGGTAACATGAAAGCTGTGCTGTGATTGGTTGTTATATTTTATACTGAGGTAACATGAAAGCTGTGCTGTGATTGGTTGTTATATATTATACTGAGGTAACATGAAAGCTGCGCTGTGATTGGTTGTTATATATTATACTGCTGAGGTAACATGAAAGCTGTGCTGTGATTGGATGTTATATATTATACTGAGGTAACATGAAAGCTGCACTGTGATTGGTTGTTATATATTATACTGAGGTAACATGAAAGCTGCGCTGTGATTGGTTGTTATATATTATACTGAGGTAACATGAAAGCTGCGCTGTGATTGGTTGTTATATATTATACTGCTGAGGTAACATGAAAGCTGCGCTGTGATTGGTTGTTATATATTATACCACTGAGGTAACATGAAAGCTGTGCTGTGATTGGTTGTTATATATTATACTGAGGTAACATGAAAGCTGTGCTGTGATTGGTTGTTATATATTATACCGCTGAGGTAACATGAAAGCTGCGCTGTGATTGGTTGTTATATATTATACTACTGAGCTAACATGAAAGCTGCGCTGTGATTGGTTGTTATATATTATACTGAGGTAACATGAAAGCTGTGCTGTGATTGGTTATTATATATTATACTGAGGTAACATGAAAGCTGCGCTGTGATTGGTTGTTATATATTATACTGAGGTAACATCAAAGCTGCGCTGTGATTGGTTGTTATATATTATACTGCTGAGGTAACATGAAAGCTGCGCTGTGATTGGTTGTTATATATTATACTGAGGTAACATGAAAGCTGCGCTGTGATTGGTTATTATATATTATACTGAGGTAACATGAAAGCTGTGCTGTGATTGTTTGTTATATATTATACTGCTGAGGTAACATGAAAGCTGCGCTGTGATTGGTTGTTATATATTATACTGAGGTAACGTGAAAGCTGCACTGTGATTGGTTGCTATATATTATACTGAGGTAACATGAAAGCTGTGCTGTGATTGGTTGTTATATATTATACTGAGGTAACATGAAAGCTGCGCTGTGATTGGTTGTTATATATTATACTGAGGTAACATGAAAGCTGCGCTGTGATTGGTTGTTATATATTATACTGAGGTAACATGAAAGCTGCGCTGTGATTGGTTGCTATTTTTTATATTGCTGAGGCAGAACAAAAGTTGCGCTGTGATTGGTTGTTATTTCTCTTACTGCTGACGTAACATGAAAGCTTCACTATGATTGGTTGTTGTATTTTATACTGCTAAGGTAACATATAAGCTGCGCTGTGATTGGTTGTTCTATATTATACTGAGGTAACATGAAAGCTGTGCTGTGATTGGATGTTATATATTATACTGAGGTAACATGAAAGCTACGCTGTGATTGGTTGTTCTATATTATACTGAGGTAACATGAAAGCTGCGCTGTGACTGGTTGTTATATATTATACTGCTGAGGTAACATGTAAGCTGCGCTGTGATTGGTTGTTATATATTATACTGAGGTAACATGAAAGCTGCGCTGTGATTGGTTGTTATATATTATAAAGCTGAGGTAACATGAAAGCTGCGCTGTGATTGGTTGTTATATATTATACTGAGGTTACATGAAAGCTGTGCTGTGATTGGTTGTTATATATTATACTGAGGTAACATGAAAGCTGCGCTGTAATTGGTTGTTATATATTATACTGAGGTAACATGAAAGCTGCGCTGTGATTGGTTGTTATATATTATAAAGCTGAGGTAACATGAAAGCTGCGCTGTGATTGGTTGTTATATATTATACTGAGGTTACATGAAAGCTGTGCTGTGATTGGTTGTTATATATTATACTGAGGTAACATGAAAGCTGCGCTGTAATTGGTTGTTTTATATTATACTGAGGTAACATGAAAGCTGTACTGTGATTGGTTGTTATATATTATACTGAGGTAACATGAAAGCTGCGCTGTGATTGGTTGTTATATATTTTACTGAGGTAACATGAAAGCTGTGCTGTGATTGTTTGTTATATATTATACTGCTGAGGTAACATGAAAGCTGCGCTGTGATTGGTTATTATATATTATACTGAGGTAACATGAAAGCTGCACTGTGATTGGTTGCTATATATTATACTGAGGTAACATGAAAGCTGTGCTGTGATTGGTTGTTATATATTATACTGAGGTAACATGAAAGCTGCGCTGTGATTGGTTGTTATATATTATACTGAGGTAACATGAAAGCTTCACTGTGATTGGTTGTTATATATTATACTGCTGAGGTGACATGAAAGCTGCGCTGTGATTGGTTGTTATATATTATACTGAGGTAACATGAAAGCTGCGCTGTGATTGGTTGTTATATATTATACTGAGGTAACATGAAAGCTGTGCTGTGATTGGTTGTTATATGTTATACTGCTGAGGTAACATGAAAGCTGCGCTGTGATTGGTTGTTATATATTATACTGAGGTAACATGAAAGCTGCGCTGTGATTGGTTGTTATATATTATACCGCTGAGGTAACATGAAAGCTGTGCTGTGATTGGTTGTTAGATATTATACTGAGGTAACATGAAAGCTGTGCTGTGATTGGTTGTTATATATTATACCACTGAGGTAACATGAAAGCTGCGCTGCGATTGGTTGTTATTAGAGATGAGCGAACGCGTTCGTCCGAGCTTGATATTCGTGCGAATATTAGGGTGTTCGGGATGTTCGTTATTCGTGACGAACACCATGCGGTGTTCTGGTTACTTTCACTTCCTTCCCTGAGACGTTAGCGCGCTTTTCTGGCCAATTGAAAGACAGGGAAGGCATTACAACTTCCCCCTGCAACGTTTAAGCCCTATACCACCCCCCTGCTGTGAGTGGCTGGCGAGATCAGGTGTTCGCCTGATATAAAAATCGGCCCCTCCCGCGGCTCGCCTCAGATGCGGTGTGAGTTAGATGAGGGACAGTGCTGTTTATACCGGAGCTGCTGTAGGGAAAGAATTGGTAGTTAGTGTAGGCTTCAAGACCCCCCAAAGGTCCTTATTAGGGCCACTGATAGCTGTGTGTTGGCTGCTGTTAGCAGTGGGATTTTTTTTTTTTTCTCAAAATCGCCTCTGCAGACCGTTGCACCTGGCATTAGGGACAGAAGTGCTGCATAGGCAGGGAGAGTGTTAGGAGTGAGTGTAGCCTTCAAGAACCTCAACGGTCCTTTCTAGGGCCATATTTATCCGTGTGCAGTACTGTCCAGGCTGCTGTTGGCTGTGCTGCATTTTTTTTGGGCTTCTCAAAATCGCCTCTGCAGAGCATTGCACCCTCCATTGATACTGCAGGGAAAGAATTGTATAGGCAGGGCCACAACACAGTTATTATTCATAGAATATACGCAGTGCTGCCTGTTGGTGGGAAAAAACTGAAAACAAATCTATTTGTCCAGCCTCTGTCCGTCCTAACGCCTGTGGACACGTGTGAGCTGCGTGAACAACATTGCTAAATCATACGCAGCCAGCTACGCTTTACTGCTGGCTTCGCCATTTGCTTTCCTTAATTGGGAAAAAAAAATACCTGCTCTCCAAGAGTTATAATAACTCTGCTACCCTCACGTTCTGTGACACATAAGCAGGGACACAGCGCAGTTATTAAACTTCGCAGGTTCATTGAATATACGCAGTGCTGCCTGTTGGTGGGAAAAAACTGAAAACAAATCTATTTGTCCAGCCTGTGTCCGTCCTTACGCCTGTGGAGACGTGTGAGCTGCGTGAAAAACATTGCTAAATCATACGCAGCCAGCTACGCTTTACTGCTGGCTTCGCCATTTGCTTTCCTTAATTGGGAAAAAAAAATACCTGCTCTCCAAGAGTTATAATAACTCTGCTACCCTCACGTTCTGTGACACATAAGCAGGGACACAGCGCAGTTATTAAACTTCGCAGGTTCATTGAATATACGCAGTGCTGCCTGTTGGTGGGAAAAAACTGAAAACAAATCTATTTGTCCAGCCTGTGTCCGTCCTTACGCCTGTGTAGACGTGTGAGCTGCGTGAAAAACATTGCTAAATCATACGCAGCCAGCTACGCTTTACTGCTGGCTTCGCCATTTGCTTTCCTTAATTGGGAAAAAAAAATACCTGCTCTCCAAGAGTTATAATAACTCTGCTACCCTCACGTTCTGTGACACATAAGCAGGGACACAGCGCAGTTATTAAACTTCGCAGGTTCATTGAATATACGCAGTGCTGCCTGTTGGTGGGAAAAAACTGAAAAGAAATCTATTTGTCCAGCCTGTGTCCGTCCTTACGCCTGTGGACACGTGTGAGCTGCGTGAAAAACATTGCTAAATCATACGCAGCCAGCTACGCTTTACTGCTGGCTTCGCCATTTGCTTTCCTTAATTGGGAAAAAAAAATACCTGCTCTCCAAGAGTTATAATAACTCTGCTACCCTCACGTTCTGTGACACATAAGCAGGGACACAGCGCAGTTATTAAACTTCGCAGGTTCATTGAATATACGCAGTGCTGCCTGTTGGTGGGAAAAAACTGAAAACAAATCTATTTGTCCAGCCTGTGTCCGTCCTTACGCCTGTGGAGACGTGTGAGCTGCGTGAAAAACATTGCTAAATCATACGCAGCCAGCTACGCTTTACTGCTGGCTTCGCCATTTGCTTTCCTTAATTGGGAAAAAAAAATACCTGCTCTCCAAGAGTTATAATAACTCTGCTACCCTCACGTTCTGTGACACATAAGCAGGGACACAGCGCAGTTATTAAACTTCGCAGGTTCATTGAATATACGCAGTGCTGCCTGTTGGTGGGAAAAAACTGAAAAGAAATCTATTTGTCCAGCCTGTGTCCGTCCTTACGCCTGTGTAGACGTGTGAGCTGCGTGAAAAACATTGCTAAATCATACGCAGCCAGCTACGCTTTACTGCTGGGTTCGCCATTTGCTTTCCTTAATTGGGAAAAAAAATACCTGCTCTCCAAGAGTTATAATAACTCTGCTACCCTCACGTTCTGTGACACATAAGCAGGGACACAGCGCAGTTATTAAACTTCGCAGGTTCATTGAATATACGCAGTGCTGCCTGTTGGTGGGAAAAAACTGAAAACAAATCTATTTGTCCAGCCTGTGTCCGTCCTTACGCCTGTGTAGACGTGTGAGCTGCGTGAAAAACATTGCTAAATCATACGCAGCCAGCTACGCTTTACTGCTGGGTTCGCCATTTGCTTTCCTTAATTGGGAAAAAAAATACCTGCTCTCCAAGAGTTATAATAACTCTGCTACCCTCACGTTCTGTGACACATAAGCAGGGACACAGCGCAGTTATTAAACTTCGCAGGTTCATTGAATATACGCAGTGCTGCCTGTTGGTGGGAAAAAACTGAAAACAAATCTATTTGTCCAGCCTGTGTCCGTCCTTACGGGCGGTGGACACGTGTGAGCTGCGTGAAAAACATTGCTAAATCATACGCAGCCAGCTACGCTTTACTGCTGGGTTCGCCATTTGCTTTCCTTAATTGGGAAAAAAAATACCTGCTCTCCAAGAGTTATAATAACTCTGCTACCCTCACGTTCTGTGACACATAAGCAGGGACACAGCACAGTTATTAAACTTAGATAATTCATTCACTAGAAGCAGTGGGGCCTTTCGTTTTCCAAAAAGGGCAAAAATTATATTTGGCCTGCAGTCTTGCGCCAATTTATTTCCTGCCTGGGAAATCTAATCACTGGTAATACAGCATGCTGAGGGGTAGGGGTAAGCCTAGAGGACGTGGACGTGGACGTGGCCGAGGACGCGGAGGGCCAAGTGAGGGTGTGGGCACAGGCCAAGCTCCTGATCCAGGTGTGTCGCAGCTGTCTGCTGCGCGATTAGGAGAGAGGCACGTTTCTGGCGTCCCCACATTCATCGCCCAATTAATGGGTCCACGCGGGAGACGGTTATTAGAAAATGAGCAGTGTGAGCAGGTCCTGTCCTGGATGGCAGAAAGTGCTTCGAGCAACCTATCGTCTACCCGCAGTTCTGCGCCGTCCACTGCTGCCAATCCGAATCCTCTGTCTGCTGCTCCTCCTTCCTCCCAGCCTCCTCAGTCCACTACAATGACACCTGCTCAGGAGCGGGAACACTCCCAGGAACTGTTCTCGGGCCCCTGCTTAGATTGGGCAGCAGCGGTTCCTCTCCCACCAGAGGAGTTTATCGTCACTGATGCCCAACCATTCGAAAGTTCCCGGGGTCCGGGGGAAGAGGCTGGGGACTTCCGCCAACTGTCTCAACAACTTTCTGTGGGTGAGGAGGACGATGACGATCAGACACAGTTGTCTTGCAGTGAGGTAGTAGTAAGGGCAGTAAGTCCAAGGGAGCAGCGCACAGAGGATTCGGAGGAAGAGCAGCAGGACGATGAGGTGACTGACCCCACCTGGTGTGCAACGCTTACTCAGGAGGACAGGTCTTCAGAGGGGGAGTCAAGGGCATCAGCAGGGCAGGTTGCAAGAGGCAGTGCGGTGGCCAGGGGTAGAGGCAGGGCCAGACCGAATAATCCACCAAGTGTTTCCCAAAGCGCCCCCTCGCGCCATGCCACCCTGCGTAGGCCGAGGTGCTCTAAGGTCTGGCAGTTTTTCACAGAGACGCCTGACGACCGACGAACAGTGGTGTGCAACCTTTGTCGCGCAAAGCTCAGCCGGGGAGCCAACACCAACAGCCTCACCACCACCACCATGCGCAGACATATGATGGCCAAGCACCCCGCAAGGTGGGACAAAGGCCGTTCACCGTCTCCGGTTTGCACCCCTGCCTCTCCCCCTGTGCCCCAACCTGCCACTGAGATGCAACCCCCCTCTCAGGACACAGGCACTACCGCCTCATGGCCTGCACCCACACCCTCATCTCCGCTGTCCTCGGCCCCATCCAGCAGTGTAGTTCAGCGCACCGTTCAGCCGTCGCTTGCGCAAGTGTTCGAGCGCAAGCGCAAGTACGCCGCCACGCACCCGCACGCTCAAACGTTAACCGTCCGCATCGCAAAATTCATCAGCCTTGAGATGCTGCCGTATAGGGTTGTGGAAACGGAGTCCTTCAAAAGTATCATGGAGGCGGCGGCCCCGCTCTACTCAGTTCCCAGTCGCCACTACTTTTCCCGATGTGCCGTCCCAGCCCTGCACGACCACGTCTCCCGCAACATTGTGCGCGCCCTCACCAACGCGGTTACTGCCACGGTCCACTTAACTACGGACACGTGGACAAGCACAGGCGGGCAGGGCCACTACATCTCCCTGACGGCACATTGGGTGAATTTAGTGGAGGCTGGGACAGAGTCAGAGCCTGGGACCGCTCACGTCCTACCCACCCCCAGAATTGCGGGCCCCAGCTCGGTGCTGGTATCTGCGGAGGTGTATGCTTCCTCCACTAAAGCACCCTCCTCCTCCTCCTCCTCCTCTGTCTCGCAATCAAGATGTGTTAGCAGCAGCATGTCGCCAGCAGTCGGTGTCGCGCGGTGTGGCAGCACAGCGGTGGGCAAGCGTCAGCAGGCCGTGCTGAAACTACTCAGCTTAGGCGATAAGAGGCACACGGCCCACGAACTGCTGCAGGGTCTGACACAGCAGACCGACCGCTGGCTTGCGCCGCTGAGCCTCCAACCGGGCATGGTCGTGTGTGACAACGGCCGTAACCTGGTGGCGGCTCTGCAGCTTGGCAGCCTCACGCACGTGCCATGCCTGGCCCACGTCTTTAATTTGGTGGTTCAGCGGTTTCTGAAAAGCTACCCACGCTTGTCAGACCTGCTCGTAAAGGCGCGCCGGCTCTGCGCACATTTCCGCAAGTCCCACACGGACGCTGCCACCCTGCGCACCCTGCAACATCACTTTAAGCTGCCAGTGCACCGACTGCTGTGCGACGTGCCCACACGGTGGAACTCTACGCTCCACATGTTGGCCAGGCTCTATGAACAACGGAGAGCTATAGTCGAATACCAACTCCAACATGGGCGGCGCAGTGGGAGTCAGCCTCCTCAATTCCTTTCAGAAGAGTGGGCCTGGTTGGCAGACATCTGCCATGTCCTTGGTAATTTTGAGGAGTCTACCCAGGTGGTGAGCGGCGATGCTACAATCATTAGCGTCACCATTCCTCTGCTATGCATCTTGAGAAATTCCCTGCAAACCATAAAGGCAGCTGCTTTGCGCTCGGAAACGGGGGCGGGGGAAGACAGTATGCCGCTGGATAGTCAGGGCACCCTCCTGTCTATTTCTCAGCGCGTACAGGAGGAGGAGGAGGAGCATGAGGAGGATGAGGAGGAGGGGGAAGAGACAGCTTGGGCCGCTGCTGACGGTACACCGGCTGATTGCCTGTCATCCTTTCAGCGTGTATGGCCTGAGGAGGAGGAGGAGGAGGAGGAGGATCCTGAAAGTGATCTTCCTAGTGAAGACAGCCATGTGTTGCGTACAGGTACCCTGGCACACATGGCTGACTTCATGTTAGGATGCCTTTCTCGTGACCCTCGCGTTGCACGCATTCTGGCCACGACGGATTACTGGGTGTACACACTGCTCGATCCACGGTATAAGGAGAACCTGCCCACTCTGATTCCCGAAGAGGAAAGGGGTTCGAGAGTGTTGCTATACCACAGGACCCTTGCGGACAAGCTGATGGTAAAATTCCCAGCCGACAGCGCTAGTGGCAGAAGGCGCAGTACCGAGGGCCAGGTAGCAGGGGAGGTGCGTAGATCGAGCAGCATGTACATCCCAGGCAGTGCAACAGTCTTTAAGGGCCTGGCCAGCTTTATGGCTCCCCACCAAGACTGTGTCACCGCTCCCCAGTCACGGCTGAGTCGGCGGGAGCACTGCAAAAGGATGGTGAGGGAGTACGTAGCGGATCGCACGACCATCCTTGGTGACGCCTCTGCCACCTACAACTACTGGGTGTCGAAGCTGGACACGTGGCCTGAACTAGCGCTGTATGCCCTGGAGGTGCTTGCTTGTCCTGCGGCTAGCGTCTTGTCAGAGAGGGTGTTTAGTGCGGCTGGGGGAATCATCACAGATAAGCGTACACGCCTGTCCACCGACAGTGCCGACAGGCTAACACTCATCAAGATGAACAAAGCCAGGATTTCCCCAGACTTCTCTTCTCCACCAGCGGACAGCAGCGATACCTAAGCAATACATAGGCTGCACCCGCGGATGGAAGCATCGTTCTCTATCACCATCCAAAACGGGGACATTTCTGCTTCATCAATCTGTGTCTAATATTCCTCCTCCTCCTCCTCCTGCTCCTCCTCCTGAAACCTCACGTAATCACGCTGAACGGGCAATTTTTCTTAGGGCCACAAGGCTCACTCAAATAATTTTTCAGAACAATTTTTATAAGTTTCAATGCGCTTAAAAGCGTTGGAACTTTAACTTGAACCAATTTTTCGTTACACTGGGCTGCCTCCAGGCCTAGTTACCACTTAAGCCACATTAACCAAAGCCATTAATGGGTTTCACCTGCCCTCTTGGCTGGCCATGGCCAATTTTTGGGATGTACATTAGTACTGTTGATACAGCAATTTGTGTGGGCCCTCGCCTACAGTGTAATCAAATTAATTTTTAGCCCACCTGCATTACAGCTGACGTTACCTCAGCTGTGTTGGGCAATGCAATGGGATATTTTTATGTACCGCCGGTGGGTTCCAGGGAGCCACCCATGCTGTAGGTGCACACTGAGTTTTTAATACATCTGTACACTTCTAAAGAACCCGTCTGACCGGGGCATGCAGTGTGGGCCGAAGCCCACCTGTATTACGCACGACATTACTACCTCAGCTGTGTTGGGCAATGCAATGGGATATTTCTATGTACCGCCGGTGGCTTCCTGGCACCCACCCAGGCAGTGGGTCCACAGGGAGTTAAACCTACATGTGTCCACTTGTAAAGAATCCCAGTCTGACTGGGGCATGCAGTGTGGGCCGAAGCCCACCTGTATTACGCACGACATTACTACCTCAGCTGTGTTGGGCAATGCAATGGGATATTTCTATGTACCGCCGGTGGCTTCCTGGCACCCACCCATGCTGTGGGTCCACAGGGAATTATAAATGCATCTGATTCCACTTGTAAAGAACCCCAGTCTGACTGGGGCATGCAGTGTGGGCCGAAGCCCACCTGCATTAAGCACGACATTACTACCTCAGCTGTGTTGGGCAATGCAATGGGATATTTTTGTGTACCGCCGGTGGGTTCCAGGGAGCCACCCATGCTGTGGGTCGACAGGGACTTCACAATAGGGAGTTGTACCTGCCTGTGTCTATGAATTAAAAAGCCCGGTCTGACTGGGGCATGCAGACACCTTGACAGAATGAATAGTGTGTGGCACATAGGTTCCCCATTGCTATGCCCACGTGTGCAGCTCCAGATGGCGGTGGCACAGGATTCTATTTCTCATTGCTTCTGTACAGCATTGTGGGCTATCGCTCCGCCACTTTTAAAGAGGGTCGCTGCCTAGCCGTGCCAACCTCTGCAGTGTGTGCCTGCGGTCCCTCGTCATGGCAGACGCAATTCTAAATAGACATGAGCGTGGTGTGGCATGAGGGCAGCTGAAGGCTGCCCAGGGACACTTTGGTGTGCGCTGTGGGGGGGAGGGGGTGCGGTTGGGCAGCATGTAACTCAGGAGAAGTGGCAGCGGAGTGTCATGCAGGCAGTGATTGTGCTTTGTTGTAGCTAGTGTGGTGCTTAGCAAAGGTATGCATTGCTAATGAGGGCTTTTCAGAAGTAAAAGTTGTTGGGAGGGGGGGGGGGCACTCTTGCCGGTATTGTGGCTTAATAGTGGGACCTGTGAACTTAGGATGCAGCCCAACATGTAGCCCCTCGCCTGCCCTATCCGTCACTGTGTCATTCCCATCACTTTCCTGAATTGCCCAGATTTTCACACATGAAAACCTTAGCGAGCATCGGCAAAATACAAAAATGTTCTGGTCGCCCATTGACTTCAATGGGGTTCGTTGTTCGAAACGAACCCTCGAGCATCACGGGAAGTTCGTTCCGAATAACGAACACCCGAACATTTTGGTGTTCGCTCATCTCTAGTTGTTATATATTATACTGAGGTAACATTAAAGCTGCGCTGTGATTGGTTGTTATATATTATACTGAGGTAACATGTAAGCTGTGCTGTGATTGGTTGTTATATATTATACTGAGGTAACATGAAAGCTGTGCTGTGATTGGTTGCTATATATTATACTGCTGAGGTAACATGAAAGCTGCGCTGTGATTGGTTGTTATATATTATACTGAGGTAACATGAAAGCTTCACTGTGATTGGTTGTTATATATTATACTGAGGTAACATGAAAGCTGTGCTGTGATTTGTTATTATATATTATACTGCTGAGGTAACATGAAAGCTGCGCTGTGATTGGTTGTTATATATTATACTGAGGTAACATGAAAGCTGCGCTGTGATTGGTTGTTATATATTATACTGAAGTAACATGAAAGCTGTGCTGTGATTGGTTGTTATATATTATACTGAGGTAACATGAAAGCTGTGCTGTGATTGGTTGTTATATATTATACTGAGGTTACATGAAAGCTGTGCTGTGATTGGTTGTTATATATTATACTGCTGAGGTAACATGACAGCTGTGCTGTGATTGGTTGTTATATATTATAAAGCTGAGGTAACATGAAAGCTGCGCTGTGATTGGTTGTTATTAGAGATGAGCGAACACGTTCGGCTCCGCCCCTTTTTCGCCCGAACACCGAACTTTGCGAACACTTCAGTGTTCGGGCGAAAAAGTTCGGGGGCCGCCGTGGCAGCGCGGGGGGGTGCGGCGGGGAGTGGGGGGGAGAGGGAGAGAGAGAGGGCTCCCCCCTGTTCCCCACGCTACTGCCGCCCGCGCCGCCGCGCATCTCCCCGCCCCCCGGCGGCACCCGGACACTTACGCGCGAACACTGCAGTGTTCGGCAAAGCCGGTGTCCGGGTGCGGATGTGTCCGTAACGGACACGTTCGCTCATCCCTAGTTGTTATATATTATACTGAGGTAACAAGAAAGCTGCGCTGTGATTGGTTGTTATATATTATACTGCTGAGGTGACATGAAAGCTGCGCTGTGATTGGTTGTTATATATTATACTGAGGTAACATGAAAGCTGCGCTGTGATTGGTTGTTATATATTATACTGAGGTAACATGAAAGCTGTGCTGTGATTGGTTGTTATATATTATACTGAGGTAACATTAAAGCTGTGCTGTGATTGGTTGTTATATATTATACTGCTGAGGTAACATGAAAGCTGTGCTGTGGTTGGTTGTTATATATTATACTGAGGTAACATGAAAGCTGTGCTGTGATTGGTTGTTATATATTATACTGAGGTAACATGAAAGCTGTGCTGTGATTGGTTGCTATATATTATACTGCTGAGGTAACATGAAAGCTGCGCTGTGATTGGTTGTTATATATTATACTGAGGTAACATGAAAGCTTCACTGTGATTGGTTGTTCTATATTATACTGAGGTAACATGAAAGCTGCGCTGTGACTGGTTGTTATATATTATACTGCTGAGGTAACATGAAAGCTGCGCTGTGATTGGTTGTTATATATTATACTGAGGTAACATGAAAGCTGTGCTGCGATTGGTTGTTATATATTATACTGAGGTAACATGAAAGCTGCGCTGCGATTGGTTGTTATATATTATACTGAGGTAACATGAAAGCTGCGCTGTGATTGGTTGTTATATATTATACTGAGGTAACATGAAAGCTGTGCTGCGATTGGTTGTTATATATTATACTGAGGTAACATGAAAGCTGTGCTGTGATTGGTTGTTATATATTATACTGAGGTAACATTAAAGCTGCGCTGTGATTGGTTGTTATATATTATACTGAGGTAACATGTAAGCTGTGCTGTGATTGGTTGTTATATATTATACTGAGGTAACATGAAAGCTGTGCTGTGATTGGTTGCTATATATTATACTGCTGAGGTAACATGAAAGCTGCGCTGTGATTGGTTGTTATATATTATACTGAGGTAACATGAAAGCTTCACTGTGATTGGTTGTTATATATTATACTGAGGTAACATGAAAGCTGTGCTGTGATTTGTTATTATATATTATACTGCTGAGGTAACATGAAAGCTGCGCTGTGATTGGTTGTTATATATTATACTGAGGTAACATGAAAGCTGCGCTGTGATTGGTTGTTATATATTATACTGCTGAGGTAACATTAAGCTGCGCTGTGATTGGTTGTTATATATTATACTGAGGTAACATGAAAGCTGCGCTGTGATTGGTTGTTATATATTATACTGAGGTAACATGTAAGCTGTGCTGTGATTGGTTGTTATATATTATACTGAGGTAACATGAAAGCTGTGCTGTGATTGGTTGTTATATATTATACTGCTGAGGTAACATTAAGCTGCGCTGTGATTGGTTGTTATATATTATACTGAGGTAACATGAAAGCTGCGCTGTGATTGGTTGTTATATATTATACTGAGGTAACATGTAAGCTGTGCTGTGATTGGTTGTTATATATTATACTGAGGTAACATGAAAGCTGCGCTGTGATTGGTTGTTATATATTATACTGAGGTAACATGAAAGCTTCACTGTGATTGGTTGTTATATATTATACTGCTGAGGTGACATGAAAGCTGCGCTGTGATTGGTTGTTATATATTATACTGCTGAGGTAACATGAAAGCTGTGCTGTGATTGGTTGTTATATATTATACTGAGGTAACATGAAAGCTGTGCTGTGATTGGTTGTTATATATTATACTGAGGTAACATGAAAGCTGTGCTGTGATTGGTTGTTATATATTATACTGAGGTAACATGAAAGCTGCGCTGTCATTGGTTGTTATATATTATACTGAGGTAACATGAAAGCTGTGCTGCGATTGGTTGTTATATATTATACTGAGGTAACATGAAAGCTGCGCTGCGATTGGTTGTTATATATTATACTGAGGTAACAGTAAAGCTGCGCTGTGATTGGTTGTTATTTATTATACTGAGGTAACATGTAAGCTGTGCTGTGATTGGTTGTTGTTATATATTATACTGAGGTAACATGAAAGCTGTGCTGTGATTGGTTGCTATATATTATACTGCTGAGGTAACATGAAAGCTGCGCTGTGATTGGTTGTTATATATTATACTGAGGTAACATGAAAGCTGCGCTGTGATTGGTTGTTATATATTATACTGAGGTAACATGAAAGCTGTGCTGTGATTGGTTGTTATATATTATACTGAGGTAACATGAAAGCTGCGCTGTGATTGGTTGTTATATATTATACTGAGGTAACATGAAAGCTTCACTGTGATTGGTTGTTATATATTATACTGAGGTAACATGAATGCTGTGCTGTGATTGGTTGTTATATATTATACTGCTGAGGTAACATTAAGCTGCGCTGTGATTGGTTGTTATATATTATACTGAGGTAACATGAAAGCTGCGCTGTGATTGGTTGTTATATATTATACTGAGGTAACATGTAAGCTGTGCTGTGATTGGTTGTTATATATTATACTGAGGTAACATGAAAGCTGTGCTGTGATTGGTTGTTATATATTATACTGCTGAGGTAACATGAAAGCTGTGCTGTGATTGGTTGTTATATATTATACTGAGGTAACATGAAAGCTGTGCTGTGATTGGTTGTTATATATTATACTGAGGTAACATGAAAGCTGCGCTGTGATTGGTTGTTATATATTATACTGAGGTAACATGAAAGCTGCGCTGTGATTGGTTGTTATATATTATACTGAGGTAACATGTAAGCTGTGCTGTGATTGGTTGTTATATATTATACTGAGGTAACATGAAAGCTGTGCTGTGATTGGTTGTTATATATTATACTGCTGAGGTAACATGAAAGCTGCGCTGTGATTCGTTGCTATTTTTTATATTGCTGAGGCAGAACAAAAGTTGCGCTGTGATTGTTTGTTATTTCTCTTACTGCTGACGTAACATGAAAGCTGCACTATGATTGGTTGTTGTATTTTATACTGCTAAGGTAACATATAAGCTGCGCTGTGATTGGTTGTTCTACATTATACTGAGGTAACATGAAAGCTGTGCTGTGATTGGATGTTATATATTATACTGCGGTAACATGAAAGCTACGCTGTGATTGGTTGTTCTATATTATACTGAGGTAACATGAAAGCTGCGCTGTGACTGGTTGTTATATATTATACTGCTGAGGTAACATGTAAGCTGCGCTGTGATTGGTTGTTATATATTATACTGAGGTAACATGAAAGCTGCGCTGTGATTGGTTGTTATATATTATAAAGCTGAGGTAACATGAAAGCTGCGCTGTGATTGGTTGTTATATATTATACTGAAGTAACATGAAAGCTGTGCTGTGATTGATTGTTATATATTATACTGAGGTAACATGAAAGCTGCGCTGTGATTGGGTGTTATACATTATACTGAGATGACATGAAAGCTGCGCTGTGATTGGTTGTTATATATTATACTGAGGTTACATGAAAGCTGTGCTGTGATTGGTTGTTATATATTATACTGCTGAGGTAACATGAAAGCTGTGCTGTGATTGGTTGTTATATATTGTAAAGCTAAGGTAACATGAAAGCTGCGCTGTGATTGGTTGTTATATATTATACTGAGGTAACATGAAAGCTGCGCTGTGATTGGTTGTTATATATTATACTGAGGTAACATGAAAGCTGTGCTGTGATTGGTTGTTATATATTATACTGAGGTAACATGAAAGCTGCGCTGTGATTGGTTGTTATATATTATACTGAGGTAACATGAAAGCTGCTCTGTGATTGGTTGTTATATATTATACCGCTGAGGTAACATGAAAGCTGCGCTGTGATTGGTTGTTATATATTATACTGAGGTAACATGAAAGCTGTGCTGTGATTGGTTGTTTTATATTATACTGCTGAGGTAACATGAAAGCTGCGCTGTGATTGGTTATTATATATTATACTGAGGTAACATGAAAGCTGCACTGTGATTGGTTGCTATATATTATACTGAGGTAACATGAAAGCTGTACTGTGATTGGTTGTTATATATTATACTGAGGTAACATGAAAGCTTCACTGTGATTGGTTGTTATATATTATACTGCTGAGGTAACATGAAAGCTGCGCTGTGATTGGTTGTTATATATTATACTGAGGTAACATGAAAGCTGCGCTGTGATTGGTTGTTATATATTATACTGAGGTAACATGAAAGCTGTGCTGTGATTGGTTGTTATATATTATACTGAGGTAACATGAAAGCTGCGCTGTGATTGGTTGTTATATATTATACTGAGGTAACATGAAAGCTTCACTGTGATTGGTTGTTATATATTATACTGCTGAGGTGACATGAAAGCTGCGCTGTGATTGGTTGTTATATATTATACTGAGGTAACATGAAAGCTGCGCTGTGATTGGTTGTTATATATTATACTGAGGTAACATGAAAGCTGTGCTGTGATTGGTTGTTATATATTATACTGAGGTAACATGAAAGCTGCGCTGTGATTGGTTGTTATATATTATACTGAGGTAACATGAAAGCTGCGCTGTGATTGGTTGTTATATATTATACTGAGGTAACATGTAAGCTGTGCTGTGATTGGTTGTTATATATTATACTGAGGTAACATGAAAGCTGTGCTGTGATTGGTTGTTATATATTATACTGCTGAGGTAACATGAAAGCTGTGCTGTGATTCGTTGCTATTTTTTATATTGCTGAGGCAGAATAAAAGTTGCGCTGTGATTGGTTGTTATTTCTCTTACTGCTGACGTAACATGAAAGCTGCACTATGATTGGTTGTTGTATTTTATACTGCTAAGGTAACATATAAGCTGCGCTGTTATTGGGTGTTATATATTATACTGCTGAGGTAACATATAAGCTGCGCTGTGATTGGTTGTTATATATTATACTGAGGTAACATGAAAGCTGTGCTGTGATTGGATGTTATATATTATACTGAGGTAACATGAAAGCTACGCTGTGATTGGTTGTTCTATATTATACTGAGGTAACATGAAAGCTGCGCTGTGACTGGTTGTTATATATTATACTGCTGAGGTAACATGTAAGCTGCGCTGTGATTGGTTGTTATATATTATACTGAGGTAACATGAAAGCTGCGCTGTGATTGGTTGTTATATATTATAAAGCTGAGGTAACATGAAAGCTGCGCTGTGATTGGTTGTTATATATTATACTGAAGTAACATGAAAGCTGTGCTGTGATTGATTGTTATATATTATACTGAGATGAGATGAAAGCTGCGCTGTGATTGGTTGTTATATATTATACTGAGGTTACATGAAAGCTGTGCTGTGATTGGTTGTTATATATTATACTGCTGAGGTAACATGACAGCTGTGCTGTGATTGGTTGTTATATATTATAAAGCTGAGGTAACATGAAAGCTGCGCTGTGATTGGTTGTTATTAGAGATGAGCGAACACGTTCGGCTCCGCCCCTTTTTCGCCCGAACACCGAACTTTGCGAACACTTCAGTGTTCGGGCGAAAAAGTTCGGGGGCCGCCGTGGCAGCGCGGGGGGGTGCGGCGGGGAGTGGGGGGGAGAGGGAGAGAGAGAGGGCTCCCCCCTGTTCCCCGCTACTGCCGCCCGCGCCGCCGCGCATCTCCCCGCCCCCCGGCGGCACCCGGACACTTACGCGCGAACACTGCAGTGTTCGGCAAAGCCGGTGTCCGGGTGCGGATGTGTCCGTAACGGACACGTTCGCTCATCCCTAGTTGTTATATATTATACTGAGGTTACATGAAAGCTGTGCTGTGATTGGTTGTTATATATTATACTGAGGTAACATGAAAGCTGTGCTGTGATTGGTTGTTATATATTATACTGAGGTAACATGAGAGCTGTGCTGTGATTGGTTGTTATATATTATACTGAGGTAACATGAAAGCTGCGCTGTGATTGGTTGTTATATATTATACTGAGGTAACATGAAAGCTGTGCTGTGATTGGTTGTTATATATTATACTGAGGTAACATGAAAGCTGTGCTGTGATTGGTTGTTATATATTATACTGAGGTAACATGAAAGCTGTGCTGTGATTGGTTGTTATATATTATACTGAGGTAACATGAAAGCTGCGCTGTGATTGGTTGTTATACATTATACTGCTGAGGTAACATGAAAGCTGCACTGTGATTGGTTGTTATACATTATACTGAGGTAACATGAAAGCTGTGCTGTGATTGGTTGTTATATATTATACTGCTGAGGTAACATGAAAGCTGCGCTGTGATTGGTTGTTATATACAGTTAGGGCCAGAAATATTTGGACAGTGACACAAGTTTTGTTATTTTAGCTATTTACAAAAGCATGTTCAGAAATACAATTATATATATAATATGGGCTGAAAGTGCACACTCCCAGCTGCAATATGAGAGTTTCCACATCCAAATCGGAGAAAGGGTTTAGGAATCATAGCTCTGTAATGCATAGCCTCCTCTTTTTCAAGGGACTAAAAGTAATTGGACAATGGACTCTAAGGCCTGCAATTAACTCAGAAGGCGTCTCCCTCGTTAACCTGTAATCAATTAAGTAGTTAAAAGGTCTGGGGTTGATTCCAGGTGTGTGGTTTTGGATTTGGAAGCTGTTGCTGTGACCAGACAACATGCGGTCAAAGGAACTCTCAATTGAGGTGAAGCAGAACATCCTGAGGCTGAAAAAAAAGAAAAAATCCATCAGAGAGATAGCAGACATGCTTGGAGTAGGAAAATCAACAGTCGGGTACATTCTGAGAAAAAGGAATTCACTGGTGAGCTTGGGAACTCAAAAAGGCCTGGGCGTCCGCGGAAGACAACGGTGGTGGATGATCGCCGCATACTTTCTTTGGTGAAGAAGAACCCGTTCACAACATCAACTGAAGTCCAGAACACTCTCAGGGAAGTAGGTGTATCTGTCTCTAAGTCAACAGTAAAGAGAAGACTCCATGAAAGTAAATACAAAGGATTCACATCTAGATGCAAACCATTCATCAATTCCAAAAATAGACAGGCCAGAGTTACATTTGCCGAAAAACACCTCAAGAAGCCAGCCCAGTTCTGGAAAAGTATTCTATGGACAGATGAGACAAAGATCAACCTGTACCAGAATGATGGGAAGAAAAAAGGGAACGGCACATGATCCAAGGCACACCACATCCTCTGTAAAACATGGTGGAGGCAACGTGATGGCATGGGCATGCATGGCTTTCAATGGCACTGGGTCACTTGTGTTTATTGATGACATAACAGCAGACAAGAGTAGCCGGATGAATTCTGAAGTGTACCGGGATATACTTTCAGCCCAGATTCAGCCAAATGCTGCAAAGTTGATCGGACGGCGCTTCACAGTACAGATGGACAATGACCCCAAGCATACAGCCAAAGCTACCCAGGAGTTCATGAGTGCAAAAACGTGGAACATTCTGCAATGGCCAAGTCAATCATCAGATCTTAACCCAATTGAGCATGCATTTCACTTGCTCAAATCCAGACTTCAGACGGAAAGACCCACAAACAAGCAAGACCTGAAGGCTGCGGCTGTAAGGGCCTGGCAAAGCATTAAGAAGGAGGACACCCAGCGTTTGGTGATGTCCATGGGTTCCAGACTTAAGGCAGTGATTGCCTCCAAAGGATTCGCAACAAAATATTGAAAAAAAAATATTTTGTTTGGGTTATGTTTATTTGTCCAATTACTTTTGAGCTCCTAAAATGTGGAGTGTTTGTAAAGAAATGGGTACAATTCCTACATTTTCTATCAGATATTTTTGTTCAACCCTTTAAATTAAACGTTACAATCTGCATTTAAATTCTGTTGTAGAGGCTTCATTTCAAATCCAATGCGGTGGCATGCAGAGCCCAACTCGCGAAAATTGTGTTACTGTCCAAATATTTCTGGCCCTAACTGTATTATACTGAGGTAACATGAAAGCTGCACTGTGATTGGTTGCTATATATTATACTGAGGTAACATGAAAGCTGCGCTGTGATTGGTTGTTATATATTATACTGCTGAGGTAACATGAAAGCTGTGCTGTGATTGGTTGTTATATATTATACTGAGGTAACATGAAAGCTTCACTGTGATTGGTTGTTATATATTATACTGCTGAGGTAACATGAAAGCTGTGCTGTGATTGGTTGTTATATATTATACTGAGGTAACATGAAAGCTGCGCTGTGATTGGTTGTTATATATTATACTGAGGTAACATGAAAGCTGCGCTGTGATTGGTTGTTATATATTATACTGAGGTAACATGAAAGCTGTGCTGTGATTGGTTGTTATTAGAGATGAGCGAACGTGTCCGTTACGGACACATCCGCACCCGGACACCGGCTTTGGCGAACACTGCAGTGTTCGCGCGTAAGTGTCCGGGTGCCGCCGGGGAGCGGGGAGATGCGCGGCGGCGCGGGCGGCAGCAGCGGGGAACAGGGGGGAGCCCTCTCTCTCTCCCTCTCCCCCCCACTCCCCGCCGCACCCCCCCGCGCTGCCACGGCGGCCCCCGAACTTTTTCGCCCGAACACTGAAGTGTTCGCAAAGTTCGGTGTTCGGGCGAAAAAGGGGCGGGGCCGAACGTGTTCGCTCATCTCTAGTTGTTATATATTATACTGCTGAGGTAACATGAAAGCTGCGCTGTGATTGGTTGTTATATATTATACTGAGGTAACATGAAAGCTGTGCTGTGATTGGTTGTTATATATTATACTGAGGTAACATAAAAGCTGCGCTGTGATTGGTTGTTATATATTATACTGCTGAGGTAACATGAAAGCTGTTCTGTGATTGGTTGTTATATATTATACTGAGGTAACATGAAAGCTGCGCTGTGATTGGTTGTTATATATTATACTGCTGAGGTAACATGAAAGCTGCACTGTGATTGGTTGTTATATATTATACTGCTCAGGTAACATGAAAGCTGCGCTGTGATTGGTTGTTATATATTATACTAAGGTAACATGAATGCTACGCTGTGATTGGCTGTTATATATTATACCGCTGAGGTACCATGAAAGCTGTGCTGTGATTGGTTGTTATATATTATACCACTGAGGTAACATGAAAGCTGTGCTGTGATTGGTTGTTATATATTATACTGAGGTAACATGAAAACTGCGCTGTGATTGGTTGTTATATATTATACTAAGGTAACATGAATGCTGCGCTGTGATTGGTTGTTATATGTTATACTGAGGTTACATGAAAGCTGCGCTGTGATTGGTTGTTATATATTATACTGAGGTAACATGAAAGCTGTGCTGTGATTGGTTGTTATATATTATACTAAGGTAACATGAATGCTGCGCTGTGATTGGTTGTTATATATTATACTGAGGTAACATGAAAACTGCGCTGTGATTGGTTGTTATATATTATACTGAGGTAACATGAAAACTGCGCTGTGATTGGTTGTTATATATTATACTGAGGTAACATGAAAGCTGCGCTGTGATTGGTTGTTATATATTATACTGCTGAGGTAACATGAAAGCTGTGCTGTGATTGGTTATTATATATTATACTGAGGTAACATGAATGCTGCACTGTGATTGGTTGTTATATATTATACTGAGGTAACATGAAAGCTGTGCTGTGATTGGTTGTTATATATTATACTGAGGTAACATGAAAACTGCGCTGTGATTGGTTGTTATATATTATACTGAGGTAACATGAAAGCTGCGCTGTGATTGGTTGTTATATATTATACTGAGGTAACATGAAAGCTGTGCTGTGATTGGTTGTTATATATTATACTGAGGTAACATGAAAACTGCGCTGTGATTGGTTGTTATATATTATACTGCTGAGGTAACATGAAAGCTGTGCTGTGATTGGTTGTTATATATTATACTGAGGTAACATGAAAGCTGTGCTGTGATTGGTTGTTATATATTATACTGAGGTAACATGAAAGCTGCACTGTGATTGGTTGTTATATATTATACTGAGGTAACATGAAAGCTGCGCTGTGATTGGTTGTTATATATTATACTGAGGTAACATGTAAGCTGTGCTGTGATTGGTTGTTATATATTATACTGAGGTTACATGAAAGCTGCGCTGTGATTGGTTGTTATCTAGATATATAAAAACGAATGTATGTCTGTCTGTCTTCGCAGCAACGCGCGACGGGTAAGCTAGTGTGATATATAATATCCCCCTGACAGGTCCCTGTATAGTGTAAAACACACGTGATATAAAAATATTCTCCTGATAGGTCCCTGTATAGTGTAATCTACACATGTGATATATAATATCCTCCTGGCAGGTCCCTAAATAGTGTAATATACACATGTGATATATAAAACCCTCCTTACAGGTGCCTGAATAGTGTAATATACACATGTGATATATAATACCCTCCTGACAGGTGCCCGTATAGTGTAACATACATGTGATATACATTACCCTCCTGACAGGTGCCCATATAGTGTAATATACATGTATATATAATATCCTCCTGACAGGCTCCTGTATAGTGTACTATACACATGTGATCTACGTTATCCGCCTGACAGGTTCCTGTATAGTGTAATTTAGACATGTGATATACAATATCCTCCTGCCTCCTCCTGCTCTATAGGCAGTTAACTACTTGGTAACTGCCCCTCTACCAGATGATGCATATTACGTGGGTTACAGCGACGCTGCCCCACCCTACCAAGCTGCAACTGTTGATCAACCTGTATTCAAGCCTTGGCGCCCACAGGATCTCATTACAATGCTTTTCCATTTACCGGATCCAGAAACCCACCCCATGCCATTCGCCAGTCATTGTGCCCAGATTGCCCGTACCTACAATTGTTGCTGGAAAGATCTGGAGGACTTATTCCATTCCGAAGCAGGAGATCCCTGCTATCCCTAGATTCATGCAGCAATGGGTAATGCCCCAACGGAAGAATGTGCTCTGGAATCGCTTACGTCACTAAATGAATGGCCTGGGCACAGGCACGGCTTACTATGCAATCTGTGTCTATGACATGAAGCCAGATAATACAGAATCTGTGGAAAAATTTTACGTTTGTGTCAAACAGCACAGGACATACACTGGCTTTCAACCTCACATCCCCACACGTCCAACTGCTAACCCAGGCTTTCTTTGGTGGACTGAAGGAACGTATCCGGAGATAGGTCGATCTGTCCCGCCCAGAATAGCATGCACAATCTCCAGAAGTAGTCCTCCAGGTAGCCAGAAGTGTGGAATGCCAACAGTCTCTCATTGCTCATGTTCACGTCAATCAACACCCGAAGAATCCAGGAGCCAAGAAATGGATTACCTGCTTTGACTGTGGCAAACCTGGACATGTTAAGAGAAACTGTAGATCAGCACCTTGTCAAAAGAATCCCGAAACTGAAACATCAACTTCCTCTGAGGAGCGCTAGGAAATAGGCACACCAGGGTCACTCGTCATGCATTGACCAAGAAACTGTCTCCGTCTATCTCAAACAGTCTCCATTAGGACCTACCCTTATTGTCCATCTCCAGGTTGGGGGACAGGGCTCCTTAACCTTCCTAATTGTCACTGGTGCAGCCATAAGCATTATTCACAGCAGACATGTGACTCCTAGCGACCGAAGTACCAAATCTGTCTCTTGCAAAAATGTGGACGGCACCCCTTACCAAAGATCTACATGTTACCTTTGCTTCAGATTATCAACTCCTTGTGAGTGATACTTGTCCATTGAACCTGCTTAGAACTGACCTTCTACAGAAGATACAAGCCAACCTGTGCTTCCAGCCCGATGGTCATGACCGACTCACTGGTCAGATAAGTGAGGAAAGTATCTGTCTCCTTGTTGCCTGCCAGGTAGAAACTCTCCTCTCCGTGATGGTAGTATCAACTCTTACCGAACAGGAGCTGTTTGAAGCTTTATTTTAGGTCCCAGAGAAACCGTGGGCACAGGGACCAGCGGTTCCACCAGTTTATGGGCAACTGAAACCTGGTCCCAGCCTTCCAAGAAAACGTCAGTACCTTTTTGTCTATTGCTCAAACTGATGCCATCACCGTACAGCTTCGAGCGTTTGTCCAAAATGGTGCCGTCATACCCATTACTTCTCCATGCAGCACTCCACTGTTACCTGTCAAGAAGAAGACAGAGAAAGGGCAGCCTGACCATTATTGGATGGTTCAAGACCTAAGAGCTGTAAATGAAGCCACAGTTTTCAACACACCTCTTGTGCCTAATCCTCATACCCTACTGGCACAGGTGCCACCATCTTCAGTCTACTTTACTGTCATCGACTTGGCGAACGCCTTCTTTTCAATTCCCCTGCACAAAGATAGCTGTTACCTTTTTGCGTTTACACACCAGGGCAAACAATCCACTTGGGTTGTCCTTCCGCAAGGAGCCCAGAACTCTCGAACCTAGTACTCTCAACTAATGGTTTAAGTACTAGAATCCTGGCCCTGTAACAACCCCTCTGTTGTTTTGCTGCAATATGTGGATGACCTACTCCTGTGTGCTCCAACTAAAGAACTTTGTACCCAGTACTCAATTGCCCTTCTGACATTCCTGGCTGAAAACAGCTGCAAGGCCTCCAAGAAGAAACTGCAATTTTGCTGTATGCCTGTGACTTTCCTAAGACACTGCATTTCTGCTGGCACTAGCCACCTTACTAATGACCGAAAGAAAGCCATAGCAGACTTGAAGCTGACTACATCAGTCTTTACACTGTGTACTTTCCTAGGTTTGGTGTCCTACTGTCGTCCTTGGATCTAGAACGCCTCTCAGCTCATGCAACCTTTGTATGATTGTCTGAAGTCAAAGTCTTTCCTCTTGACTGATGATGCCGTGGACTCTTTCTACCAACTGAAGGAAATCATTCTAGCAGCCCCGACACTGGGACTGCTCAATTCTGATAAGCCTTTCCGCCTCTACTGCAACAAAAATGCAGGCCACGCAGCCGTGCTTACCCAAGAGCATGGAGGACATCACCGTCCAATCGCTTACTATTCTGCTCGCCTTGACCCAGTGGCCAGAGGTGCCCCATCTTGCATGAGAGCAGTGGCCTCAGTCAGTCTACTACTGAGTAAATCTTCAGACCTCATCCTGGCTCCTCATCACAGCAATTCTCACTCAAGTGCAACCCAAGCATCTTTCTACTGCAAGACATCTACATCCTGCACGCTTAATGCCTACCAACGTGACACCCATTGCCAAGTCCTCAACCCTGCTATGCTCTTGCCACGTACAGTCTACGGCTGCATCTGATGAAGACGACATTGCCACCCACGACTGTGTTCAGCTAATGGCTCAGAAAACGTCTGGCTTCCAAAACCTGCCAGACCAGCCTCCGGACAACCCTGACCTTGTTCTGTTCATGGATGGATCTTGCTACGTTCTAGATGGCAGGTTCTTCACAGGATTTTCAGTTATTTCACCACATGAGGTACTGCAAGTTAACGCACTTTCGCCTCAGCTGTCTGCACAAGAAGCCGAGCTTACAGCTCTGTCTGCTGTCATTTGGCCAAAGACAAGACAGCCAACATCTACACGGGCTCCAGATACACCTTTGGAATTGCCCATGATTATGGCCCCACTAAGCAAGATCCTTCCTCACAGCCATGGGAAAGCCCATCAAGCACCATAAGCTCGCGAATAAACTCATGTCTGCTCTTCTTCTTCCTCAGCGAGTTGCTGTCAAAGTGAAGGCCCATACCAGCCAGGACACTATGGAAGCCAAAGGAAATGCTTTAGCAGATCATGCCGCTAAGCAAGCGCAAAAGGACTTCATCAAAAACAAGCTACGGTTGGTCTACTTGTCTTCACTACACCAGATGAGATGGAAGATAAGCCTCTCCCTTTGGACTGGTCCATCCTCTAGACCCTTCAAATGCAGACTACACAGTGTGAGTCACAGTCCTGGCAAACCAAAGGAGCTCCTTAAAACAACGCCGGTCTCTGGGCGGTAAAAGACAAGATATGCCTACCTAGGTCTCTGCACCCTGTGCTTGCTGCTTATGCTCACGGCCCTACCTACGTGTCCAAAACTGCTATGACAGACTTTGTTGCCAGACACTGGTATGCTTCTGGGTTTTCTACCCTTGCACGCTCCTACACACAGGCCTGCATGATTTGCATTCTCAGCAACCCTGGAAGGACTGAGAAACCAACAAGGAAACATACTCAGACTACTTTTTCCTTTTCAGCGTTTACAAATAGACTACATCCAATTCTCTAAAAGTGGTCCCTATGAGTACGTTTTAGTCTGTATTGACCTTTTTTCCGGGTGAACTGGGGCCTACCCTGTCTCCAAGAATACAGCTCGGAACACAATAAAGAAACCTCTCTCTGCAGTAGTCTGTAAATTTGGGGTGCCAGAGACAATTGAGAGTGATTGGGGTACCCACTTTACAGCCAACCTTATGAGTGAGATGGCAGGGATGTTGGGTATTGAGCAAACTTTTCACACACCTTACCATCCTCCAAGCAGTGGGAGAGTAGAGAGACTAAATGGTACCCTTAAAAACAAAATTCTGAAAGCCACGACTGAACCTAATAGACCATGGACCGAGTGCCTCCCCTTGGTACTCTTCTCCGGAAGGTGCACACCTGACAGAATAGGCTTCAGCCCAAATGAGGTGCTTTTTGGGTCGGCCCCAAGGTTAGGATTGTATTTACCACGATAACTCCAGATGCAGCCTGTTAGCTTGACAAACTGTGTTATTGCTGTCACAAAACACTTACCTAATGTATATTCTGGAGTGTTTGCTTCCCTTCCAGAGACGGACACAGGGACCCATGACCTGCTCCTCGGAGATTGGGTCGATGTGAAGAGATAAATAATGGATATTCTGGAGTGTTTGCTTCCCTTCCAGATCCAGAGACTGACACGGGGACCCATGACCTGCTCCTCGGAGACTGGGTCCATGTAAAGAGATAACTAATGGATATTCTGGAGTGTTTCCTTCCCTTCCAGAACCAGAGACTGACACGGGGACCCATGAGCTGCTCCTCGGAGATTGGGTCCATGTGAAGAGATAACTAATGGATATTCAGGAGTGTTTGCTTCCCTTCCAGATCCAGAGACTGACACGGGGACTCATGACCTGCTCCCCGGAGATTGGGTCCATGTGAAGAGATAACTAATGGATATTCTATAGTGTTTGCTTCCCTTACAGAGACTGACACCGGGACCCATGACCTGCTCCCCGGAGATTTGATCCATGTGAAGAGATAACTAATGTATATTCTGGAGTGTTTGCTTCCCTTCCAGATCCAGAGACTGACACGGGGACCCATGACCTGCTCCCCGGGGATTGGGTCCATGTGAAGAGATAACTATTGAATATTCTGGAGTGTTTGCTTCCCTTCCAGATCCAGAGACTGACACGGGGACCCATGACCTGCTCCCCGGAGATTGGGTCCATGTGAAGAGATAACTAATGGATATTCTGGAGTGTTTGCTTCCCTTCCAGATCCAGAGACTAACACAGGGACTCATGACCTGCTCCTTGGAGATTAGGTCCATGTGAAGAGATAACTAATGGATATTCTGGAGTGTTTGCTTCCCTTCCAGATCCAGAGACTGACGCGGGGACTCATGACCTGCTCCTCGGAGATTGGGTCCATGTGAAGAGATAACTAATGGATATTCTACAGTGTTTGCTTCCCTTCCAGAGACTGACATGGGGACCCATGACCTGCTCCCCGGAGATTTGGTCCATGTGAAGAGATAACTAATGTGTATTCTGGAGTGTTTGCTTCCCTTCCAGATCCAGAGACTGACACGGGGACCCATGACCTGCTTCCCGGAGATTGGGTCTATGTGAAGAGATACCTAATGTATATTGTGGAGTGTTTGCTTCCCTTCCAGATCCAGAGACTGACACGGGGACCCATGACCTGCTCCCCGGAGACTGGGTCCATGTGAAGAGATAACTAATGTATATTCTGGAGTGTTTGCTTCCCTTCCAGATCCAGAGACTGACACGGGGACCCATGACCTGCTCCCCGGAGATTGGGTCGATGTGAAGAGCTAACCAATGTATATTCTGAAGTGTTTGCTTCCCTTCCAGATCCAGAGACTGACACGGGGACCCATGACCTGCTCCCCGGGGATTGGGTCCATGTGAAGAGATAACTAATGGATATTCTGGAGTGTTTACTTCCCTTCCTGATCCAGAGACTGACAAGGGGACCCATGAGCTGCTCCTCGGAGATTGGGTCCATGTGAAGAGATAACTAATGGATATTCAGGAGTGTTTGCTTCCCTTCCAGATCCAGAGACTAACACAGGGACTCATGACCTGCTCCTTGGAGATTAGGTCCATGTGAAGAGATAACTAATGGATATTCTGGAGTGTTTGCTTCCCTTCCAGATCCAGAGACTGACACGGGGACTCATTACCTGCTCCTCGGAGATTGGGTCCATGTGAATAGATAACTAATGGATATTCTATAGTGTTTGCTTCCCTTCCAGAGACTGACACCGGGACCCATGACCTGCTCCCCGGAGATTGGATCCATGTGAAGAGATAACTAATGTATATTCTGGAGTGTTTGCTTCCCTTCCAGATCCAGAGACTGACACGGGGACCCATGACCTGCTCCCCGGGGATTGGGTCCATGTGAAGAGATAACTATTGAATATTCTGGAGTGTTTGCTTCCCTTCCAGATCCAGAGACTGACACGGGGACCCATGACCTGCTCCCCGGAGACTGGGTCCATGTGAAGAGATAACTAATGGATATTCTGGAGTGTTTGCTTCCCTTCCAGATCCAGAGACTGACACGGGGACTCATGACCTGCTCCTCGGAGATTGGGTCCATGTGAAGAGATAACTAATGGATATTCTATAGTGTTTGCTTCCCTTCCAGAGACTGACATGGGGACCCATGACCTGCTCCCCGGAGATTTGGTCCATGTGAAGAGATAACTAATTTGTATTCTGGAGTGTTTGCTTCCCTTCCAGGTCCAGAGACTGACACGGGGACCCATGACCTGCTTCCCGGAGATTGGGTCTATGTGAAGAGATACCTAATGTATATTGTGGAGTGTTTGCTTCCCTTCCAGATCCAGAGACTGACACGGGGACCCATGACCTGCTCCCCGGAGACTGGGTCAATGTGAAGAGATAACTAATGGATATTCTGGAGTGTTTGCTTCCCTTCCAGATCCAGAGACTGACACGGAGACCCATGACCTGCTCCCCGGAGACTGGGTCCATGTGAAGAGATAACTAATATATTCTGGAGTGTTTGCTTCCCTTCCAGATCCAGAGACTGACACGGGGACCCATGAGCTGCTCCTCGGAGTATGGGTCCATGTGAAGAGATAACTAATGGATATTCAGGAGTGTTTGCTTCCCTTCCAGATCCAGAGACTAACACAGGGACTCATGACCTGCTCCTTGGAGATTAGGTCCATGTGAAGAGATAACTAATGGATATTCTGGAGTGTTTGCTTCCCTTCCAGATCCAGAGACTGACACGGGGACTCATGACCTGCTCCTCGGAGATTGGGTCGATGTGAAGAGCTAACCAATGTATATTCTGAAGTGTTTGCTTCCCTTCCAGATCCAGAGACTGACACGGGGACCCATGACCTGCTCCCCGGGGATTGGGTCCATGTGAAGAGATAACTAATGGATATTCAGGAGTGTTTGCTTCCCTTCCAGATCCAGAGACTGACACGGGGACCCATGACCTGCTCCTCGGAGACTGGGTCCATGTTTAGAGATAACTAATGGATATTCTGGAGTGTTTACTTCCCTTCCAGATCCAGAGACTGACACGGGGACTCATGACCTGCTCCTCGGAGATTGGGTCCATGTGAAGAGATAACTAATGGATATTCTATAGTGTTTGCTTCCCTTCCAGAGACTGACACCGGGACCCATGACCTGCTCCCCGAAGATTGGATCCATGTGAAGAGATAACTAATGTATATTCTGGAGTGTTTGCTTCCCTTCCAGATCCAGAGACTGACACGGGGACCCATGACCTGCTCCCCGGGGATTGGGTCCATGTGAAGAGATAACTATTGAATATTCTGGAGTGTTTGCTTCCCTTCCAGATCCAGAGACTGACACGGGGACCCATGACCTGCTCCCCGGAGACTGGGTCCATGTGAAGAGATAACTAATGGATATTCTGGAGTGTTTGCTTCCCTTCCAGATCCAGAGACTAACACAGGGACTCATGACCTGCTCCTTGGAGATTAGGTCCATGTGAAGAGATAACTAATGGATATTCTGGAGTGTTTGCTTCCCTTCCAGATCCAGAGACTGACACGGGGACTCATGACCTGCTCCTCGGAGATTGGGTCCATGTGAAGAGATAACTAATGGATATTCTATAGTGTTTGCTTCCCTTCCAGAGACTGACATGGGGACCCATGACCTGCTCCCCGGAGATTTGGTCCATGTGAAGAGATAACTAATGTGTATTCTGGAGTGTTTGCTTCCCTTCCAGATCCAGAGACTGACACGGGGACCCATGACCTGCTTCCCGGAGATTGGGTCTATGTGAAGAGATAACTAATGGATATTCTATAGTGTTTGCTTCCCTTACAGAGACTGACACCGGGACCCATGACCTGCTCCCCGGAGATTGGATCCATGTGAAGAGATAACTAATGTATATTCTGGAGTGTTTGCTTCCCTTCCAGATCCAGAGACTGACACGGGGACCCATGGCCTGCTCCCCGGGGATTGGGTCCATGTGAAGAGATAACTATTGAATATTCTGGAGTGTTTGCTTCCCTTCCAGATCCAGAGACTGACACGGGGACCCATAACCTGCTCCCCGGAGATTGGGTCCATGTGAAGAGATAACTAATGGATATTCTGGAGTGTTTGCTTCCCTTCCAGATCCAGAGACTAACACAGGGACTCATGACCTGCTCCTTGGAGATTAGGTCCATGTGAAGAGATAACTAATGGATATTCTGGAGTGTTTGCTTCCCTTCCAGATCCAGAGACTGACACGGGGACTCATGACCTGCTCCTCGGAGATTGGGTCCATGTGAAGAGATAACTAATGGATATTCTACAGTGTTTGCTTCCCTTCCAGAGACTGACATGGGGACCCATGACCTGCTCCCCGGAGATTTGGTCCATGTGAAGAGATAACTAATGTGTATTCTGGAGTGTTTGCTTCCCTTCCAGATCCAGAGACTGACACGGGGACCCATGACCTGCTTCCCGGAGATTGGGTCTATGTGAAGAGATACCTAATGTATATTGTGGAGTGTTTGCTTCCCTTCCAGATCCAGAGACTGACACGGGGACCCATGACCTGCTCCCCGGAGACTGGGTCCATGTGAAGAGATAACTAATGTATATTCTGGAGTGTTTGCTTCCCTTCCAGATCCAGAGACTGACACGGGGACCCATGACCTGCTCCCCGGAGATTGGGTCGATGTGAAGAGCTAACCAATGTATATTCTGAAGTGTTTGCTTCCCTTCCAGATCCAGAGACTGACACGGGGACCCATGACCTGCTCCCCGGGGATTGGGTCCATGTGAAGAGATAACTAATGGATATTCTGGAGTGTTTACTTCCCTTCCTGATCCAGAGACTGACAAGGGGACCCATGAGCTGCTCCTCGGAGATTGGGTCCATGTGAAGAGATAACTAATGGATATTCAGGAGTGTTTGCTTCCCTTCCAGATCCAGAGACTAACACAGGGACTCATGACCTGCTCCTTGGAGATTAGGTCCATGTGAAGAGATAACTAATGGATATTCTGGAGTGTTTGCTTCCCTTCCAGATCCAGAGACTGACACGGGGACTCATGACCTGCTCCTCGGAGATTGGGTCCATGTGAAGAGATAACTAATGGATATTCTATAGTGTTTGCTTCCCTTCCAGAGACTGACACCGGGACCCATGACCTGCTCCCCGGAGATTGGATCCATGTGAAGAGATAACTAATGTATATTCTGGAGTGTTTGCTTCCCTTCCAGATCCAGAGACTGACACGGGGACCCATGACCTGCTCCCCGGGGATTGGGTCCATGTGAAGAGATAACTATTGAATATTCTGGAGTGTTTGCTTCCCTTCCAGATCCAGAGACTGACACGGGGACCCATGACCTGCTCCCCGGAGACTGGGTCCATGTGAAGAGATAACTAATGGATATTCTGGAGTGTTTGCTTCCCTTCCAGATCCAGAGACTGACACGGGGACTCATGACCTGCTCCTCGGAGATTGGGTCCATGTGAAGAGATAACTAATGGATATTCTATAGTGTTTGCTTCCCTTCCAGAGACTGACATGGGGACCCATGACCTGCTCCCCGGAGATTTGGTCCATGTGAAGAGATAACTAATTTGTATTCTGGAGTGTTTGCTTCCCTTCCAGGTCCAGAGACTGACACGGGGACCCATGACCTGCTTCCCGGAGATTGGGTCTATGTGAAGAGATACCTAATGTATATTGTGGAGTGTTTGCTTCCCTTCCAGATCCAGAGACTGACACGGGGACCCATGACCTGCTCCCCGGAGACTGGGTCAATGTGAAGAGATAACTAATGGATATTCTGGAGTGTTTGCTTCCCTTCCAGATCCAGAGACTGACACGGAGACCCATGACCTGCTCCCCGGAGACTGGGTCCATGTGAAGAGATAACTAATATATTCTGGAGTGTTTGCTTCCCTTCCAGATCCAGAGACTGACACGGGGACCCATGACCTGCTCCCCGGAGATTGGGTCTATGTGAAGAGATAACTAATGGATATTCAGGAGTGCTTGCTTCCCTTCCAGATCCAGAGACTGACACAGGGACTCATGACCTGCTCCTCGGAGATTAGGTCCATGTGAATAGAGATAACTAATGGATATTCTGGAGTGTTTGCTTCCCTTCCAGATCCAGAGACTGACACAGGGACCCATGACCTGCTCCCCGGAGTTTGGGTCTATGTGAAGAGATAACTAATGGATATTATGGAGTGTTTGCTTCCCTTCCAGATCCAGAGACTGACACGGGGACCCATGAGCTGCTCCTCGGAGTATGGGTCCATGTGAAGAGATAACTAATGGATATTCAGGAGTGTTTGCTTCCCTTCCAGATCCAGAGACTAACACAGGGACTCATGACCTGCTCCTTGGAGATTAGGTCCATGTGAAGAGATAACTAATGGATATTCTGGAGTGTTTGCTTCCCTTCCAGATCCAGAGACTGACACGGGGACTCATGACCTGCTCCTCGGAGATTGGGTCGATGTGAAGAGCTAACCAATGTATATTCTGAAGTGTTTGCTTCCCTTTCAGATCCAGAGACTGACACGGGGACCCATGACCTGCTCCCCGGGGATTGGGTCCATGTGAAGAGATAACTAATGGATATTCAGGAGTGTTTGCTTCCCTTCCAGATCCAGAGACTGACACGGGGACCCATGACCTGCTCCTCGGAGACTGGGTCCATGTTTAGAGATAACTAATGGATATTCTGGAGTGTTTACTTCCCTTCCAGATCCAGAGACTGACACGGGGACTCATGACCTGCTCCTCGGAGATTGGGTCCATGTGAAGAGATAACTAATGGATATTCTATAGTGTTTGCTTCCCTTCCAGAGACTGACACCGGGACCCATGACCTGCTCCCCGGAGATTGGATCCATGTGAAGAGATAACTAATGTATATTCTGGAGTGTTTGCTTCCCTTCCAGATCCAGAGACTGACACGGGGACCCATGACCTGCTCCCCGGGGATTGGGTCCATGTGAAGAGATAACTATTGAATATTCTGGAGTGTTTGCTTCCCTTCCAGATCCAGAGACTGACACAGGGACCCATGACCTGCTCCCCGGAGACTGGGTCCATGTGAAGAGATAACTAATGGATATTCTGGAGTGTTTGCTTCCCTTCCAGATCCAGAGACTAACACGGGGACTCATGACCTGCTCCTTGGAGATTAGGTCCATGTGAAGAGATAACTAATGGATATTCTGGAGTGTTTGCTTCCCTTCCAGATCCAGAGACTGACACGGGGACTCATGACCTGCTCCTCGGAGATTGGGTCCATGTGAAGAGATAACTAATGGATATTCTATAGTGTTTGCTTCCCTTCCAGAGACTGACATGGGGTCCCATGACCTGCTCCCCGGAGATTTGGTCCATGTGAAGAGATAACTAATGTGTATTCTGGAGTGTTTGCTTCCCTTCCAGATCCAGAGACTGACACGGGGACCCATGACCTGCTTCCCGGAGATTGGGTCTTTGTGAAGAGATACCTAATGTATATTGTGGAGTGTTTGCTTCCCTTCCAGATCCAGAGACTGACACGGGGACCCATGACCTGCTCCCCGGAGACTGGGTCAATGTGAAGAGATAACTAATGGATATTCTGGAGTGTTTGCTTCCCTTCCAGATCCAGTAACTGACACGGAGACCCATGACCTGCTCCCCGGAGACTGGGTCCATGTGAAGAGATAACTAATGTATATTCTGGAGTGTTTGCTTCCCTTCCAGATCCAGAGACTGACACGGGGACCCATGACCTGCTCCCCGGAGATTGGGTCTATGTGAAGAGATAACTAATGGATATTCAGGAGTGCTTGCTTCCCTTCCAGATCCAGAGACTGACACAGGGACTCATGACCTGCTCCTCGGAGATTAGGTCCATGTGAATAGAGATAACTAATGGATATTCTGGAGTGTTTGCTTCCCTTCCAGATCCAGAGACTGACACAGGGACCTATGACCTCCTCCCTGGAGTTTGGGTCTATGTGAAGAGATAACTAATGGATATTATGGAGTGTTTGCTTCCCTTCCAGATCCAGAGACTGACACGGGGACCCATGAGCTGCTCCTCGGAGTATGGGTCCATGTGAAGAGATAACTAATGGATATTCAGGAGTGTTTGCTTCCCTTCCAGATCCAGAGACTAACACAGGGACTCATGACCTGCTCCTTGGAAATTAGGTCCATGTGAAGAGATAACTAATGGATATTCTGGAGTGTTTGCTTCCCTTCCAGATCCAGAGACTGACACGGGGACTTATGACCTGCTCCTCGGAGATTGGGTCGATGTGAAGAGCTAACCAATGTATATTCTGAAGTGTTTGCTTCCCTTCCAGATCCAGAGACTGACACGGGGACCCATGACCTGCTCCCCGGGGATTGGGTCCATGTGAAGAGATAACTAATGGATATTCAGGAGTGTTTGCTTCCCTTCCAGATCCAGAGACTGACACGGGGACCCATGACCTGCTCCTCGGAGACTGGGTCCATGTTTAGAGATAACTAATGGATATTCTGGAGTGTTTACTTCCCTTCCAGATCCAGAGACTGACACGGGGACTCATGACCTGCTCCTCGGAGATTGGGTCCATGTGAAGAGATAACTAATGGATATTCTATAGTGTTTGCTTCCCTTCCAGAGACTGACACCGGGACCCATGACCTGCTCCCCGGAGATTGGATCCATGTGAAGAGATAACTAATGTATATTCTGGAGTGTTTGCTTCCCTTCCAGATCCAGAGACTGACACGGGGACCCATGACCTGCTCCCCGGGGATTGGGTCCATGTGAAGAGATAACTATTGAATATTCTGGAGTGTTTGCTTCCCTTCCAGATCCAGAGACTGACACGGGGACCCATAACCTGCTCCCCAGAGACTGGGTCCATGTGAAGAGATAACTAATGGATATTCTGGAGTGTTTGCTTCCTTTCCAGATCCAGAGACTAACACAGGGACTCATGACCTGCTCCTTGGAGATTAGGTCCATGTGAAGAGATAACTAATATATATTCTGGAGTGTTTGCTTCCCTTCAAGATCCAGAGACTGACACGGGGACCCATGACCTGCTCCCCGGGGATTGGGTCCATGTAAAGACATAACTATTGAATATTCTGGAGTGTTTGCTTCCCTTCCAGATCCAGAGACTGACACGGGGACCCATAACCTGCTCCCCGGAGATTTGGTCCATGTGAAGAGATAACTTATGTATATTCTGGAGTGTTTGCTACCCTTACAGATCCAGAGACTGACACAGGGACCCATGACCTGCTCCCCGGAGACTGGGTCCATGTGAAGAGATAACTAATGGATATTCTGGAGTGTTTGCTTCCCTTCCAGATCCAGAGACTAACACAGGGACTCATGACCTGCTCCTCGGAGATTGGGTCCATGTGAAGTGATAACTAATGGATATTCTATAGTGTTTGCTTCCCTTCCAGAGACTGACACGGGGACCCATGACCTGCTCCCCGGAGATTGTGTCCATGTGAAGAGATAACTAATGGATATTCTGTAGTGTTTGCTTCCCTTCCAGATCCAGAGACTGAAACGGGGACGCATAACCTGCTCCCCGGAGATTTGGTCCATGTAAAGAGATAACTAATGTGTATTCTGGAGTGTTTGCTTCCCTTCCAGATCCAGAGACTGACACGGGGACCCATGACCTGCTTCCCGGAGATTGGGTCTATGTGAAGAGATAACTAATGTATATTCTGGAGTGTTTGCTTCCCTTCCAGATCCAGAGACTGACACGGGGACCCATGATCTGCTCCCCGGAGACTGGGTCCATGTGAAGAGATAACTAATGTATATTCTGGAGTGTTTGCTTTCCTTCCAGATCCAGAGACTGACACGGGGACCCATGACCTGCTCCCCGGAGATTGGGTCGATGTGAAGAGCTAACCAATGTATATTCTGGAGTGTTTGCTTCCCTTCCAGATCCAGAGACTGACACGGGGACCCATGACCTGCTCCCCGGGGATTGCGTCCATGTGAAGAGATAACTATTTAATATTCTGGAGTGCTTGCTTCCCTTCCAGATCCAGAGACTGACACGGGGACCCATAACCTGCTCCTCGGAGATTTGGTCCATATGAAGAGATAACTAATGTATATTCTGGAGTGTTTGCTTCCCTTCCAGATCCAGAGACTGACACGGGGACCCATGACCTGCTCCCCGGAGATTGGGTCAATGTGAAGAGATAACTAATGGATATTCTGGAGTGTTTGCTTCCCTTCCAGATCCAGAGACTGACACGGGGACCCATGACCGGCTCCCCGGAGACTGGGTCCATGTGAAGAGATAACTAATGTATATTCTGGAGTGTTTGCTTCCCTTCCAGATCCAGAGACTGACACGGGGACCCATGACCTGCTCCCCGGAGATTGGGTCTATGTGAAGAGATAACTAATGGATATTCAGGAGTGCTTGCTACTCTTCCAGATCCAGAGACTGACACAGGGACTCATGACCTGCTCCTCGGAGATTAGGTCCATGTGAATAGAGATAACTAATGTATATTCTGGAGTGTTTGCTTCCCTTCCAGATCCAGAGACTGACACAGGGACCCATGACCTGCTCCCCGGAGCTTGGATTTATGTGAAAAGATAACTAATGGATATTCTGGTGTGTTTGCTTCCCTTCCAGATCCAGAGACTGACACGGGGACCCATGACCTGCTCCTCGGAGATTAGGTCCATGTGAAGAGATAACTAATGGATATTCTGGAGTGTTTGCTTTCCTTCCAGAGATGGACACGGGGACCCATGACCTGCTCCTCGGAGACTAGGTCCATGTGAAGAGATAACTAATGTATATTCTGGAGTGTTTACTTCCCTTCCAGATCCAGAGACTGACACGGGGACCCATGACCTGCTCCCCGGAAATTGGGTCTATGTGAAGAGATAACTAATGGATATTCTGGAGTGTTTACTTCCCTTCCAGATCCAGAGACTGACACGGGGACCCATGAGCTGCTCCCCGGAGATTGGGTCCATGTGAAGAGATAACTAATGGATATTCAGGAGTGTTTGCTTCCCTTCCAGATCCAGAGACTAACACAGGGACTCATGACCTGCTTCTTGGAGATTAGGTCCATGTGAAGAGATAACTAATGGATATTCTGTAGTGTTTGCTTCCCTTCCAGAGACTGACACGGGGACCCATGACCTGCTCCCCGGAGCTTGGTCTATGTGAAGAGATATCTGATAGATATTCTGTAGTGTTTGCTTTCCTTCCAGAGATGGACACGGGGACCCATGACCTGCTCCTCGGAGACTGGGTCCATGTGAAGAGATAACTAATGTATATTCTGGAGTGTTTACTTCCCTTCCAGATCCAGAGACTGACACGGGGACCCATGACCTGCTCCCCGGAAATTGGGTCTATGTGAAGAGATAACTAATGGATATTCAGGAGTGTTTGCTTCCCTTCCAGATCCAGAGACTGACACGGGGACCCATGACCTGCTCCTCGGAGACTGGGTCCATGTTAAGAGATAAATAATGTATATTCTGGAGTGTTTGCTTCCCTTCCAGATCTAGAGACTGACACGGGGACCCATGACCTGCTGCCCGGAGATGGGGTCGATGTGAAGAGATAACTAATGTATATTCTGGAGTGTTTGCTTCCCTTCCAGATCCAGAGACTGACACGGGGACCCAAGAACTGCTCCCCGGAGCTTGGGTCTATGTAAAGAGATAACTGATGGATATTCTGTAGTGTTTGCTTTCCTTCCAGAGATGGACACGGGGACCCATAACCTGCTCCCCGGGTATTGGGTCCATGTGAAGAGATAACTAATGGATATTCTGGAGTGTTTGCTTCCCTTCCAGAGACTGACACGGGGACCCATGACCTGCTCCCCGGGTATTGGGTCCATGTGAAGAGATAACTATTGAATATTCTGGAGTGCTTGCTTCCGTTCCAGATCCAGAGACTGACACGGGGACCCATAACATGCTCCCCGGAGATTTGATCCATTTGAAGAGATAACTAATGTGTATTCTGGAGTGTTTGCTTCCCTTCCAGATCCAAAGACTGACACGGGGACCCATGACCTGCTCCCCGGAGATTGGGTCGATGTGAAGAGATAACTAATGTATATTCTGGAGTGTTTGCTTCCCTTCCAGATCCAGAGACTGACACGGGGACCCATGACCTGCTCCCCGGGTATTGGGTCCATGTGAAGAGATAACTATTTAATATTCTGGAGTGCTTGCTTCCCTTCCAGAACCAGAGACTGACACGGGGACCCATAACCTGCTCCCCGGAGATTTGGTCCATGTGAAGAGATAACTAATGTATATTCTGGAGTGTTTGCTTCCCTTCCAGATCCAGAGACTGACACGGGGACCCATGACCTGCTCCCCAGAGATTGGGTCCATGTGAAGAGATAACTAATGGATATTCTGGAGTGTTTGCTTCCCTTCCAGATCCAGAGACTGACACGGGGACCCATGACCTGCTCCCCGGGGATTGTGTCCATGTGAAGAGATAACTATTGAATATTCTGGAGTGCTTGCTTCCCTTCCAGATCCAGAGACTGACATGGGGACCCATAACCTGCTCCCCGGAGATTTGGTCCATGTGAAGTGATAACTATTGCATATTCTGGAGTGTTTGCTTCCCTTCCAGATCCAGAGACTAACACAGGGACTCATGACCTGCTCCTTGGGGATTAGGTCCATGTGAAGAGATAACTAATGGATATTCTGAAGTGTTTGCTTCCCTTCCAGATCCAGAGACTGACATGGGGACCTATGACCTGCTCCCCGGAGACTGGGTCCATGTGAAGAGATAACTAATGGATATTCAGGAGTGTTTGCTTCCCTTCCAGATCCAGAGACTAACACAGGGACTCATGACCTGCTCCTTGGGGATTAGGTCCATGTGAAGAGATAACTAATGGATATTCTGGAGTGTTTGCTTCCCTTCCAGATCCAGAGACTGACACGGGAACCCATGAGCTGCTCCCCGGAGATTGGGTCCATGTGAAGAGATAACTAATGGATTTTCAGGAGTGTTTGCTTCCCTTCCAGATCCAGAGACTAACACAGGGACTCATGACCTGCTCCTTGGGGATTAGGTCCATGTGAAGAGATAACTAATGGATATTCTATAGTGTTTGCTTCCCTTCCAGAGACTGACACGGGGACCCATGACCTGCTCCCCGGGGATTGGGTCCCTGTGAGGAGATAACTATTGAATATTCTGGAGTGCTTGCTTCCGATCCAGATCCAGAGACTGACACGGGGACCCATGACCTGCTCCTCGGAGATTGGGTCCATTTGAAGAGATAACTAATGGATATTCAGGAGTGCTTGCTTCTCTTCCAGATCCAGAGACTGACACGGGGACCCATGACGTGCTCCCCGGGCATTGGGTCCATGTGAAAAGATAACTAATGTGTATTCTGGAGTGTTTGCTTCCCTTCCAGATCCAGAGACGGACACGGGGACCCATGACCTGCTTCCTGGAAATTGGGTCTATGTGAAGAGATAACTAATGGATATTCTGGAGTGTTTGCTTCCTTTCCAGATCCAGAGACTGACACGGGGACCCATGACTTGCTCCCCAGAGACTGGGTCCATGTGAAGAGATAACTAATGTATATTCTGGAGTGTTTGCTTCCCTTCCAGATCCAGAGACTGACACGGGGACCCATGACCTGCTCCCCGGGGATTGGGTCCATGTGAAGAGATAACTATTTAATATTCTGTAGTGCTTGCTTTCCTTCCACATCCAGAGACTGACACAGGGACCCATAACCTGCTCCCCGGATATTGGGTCTATGTGAAGAGATAACTAATGGATATTCAGGAGTGCTTGCTTCCCTTCCAGATCCAGAGACTAACACAGGGACTCTTGACCTGCTCCTCGGAGATTAGGTCCATGTGAATTGAGATAACTAATGGATATTCTGTAGTGTTTGCTTCGCTTCCAGATCCAGAGACTGACACAGGGACCCATGACCTGCTCCTTGGAGACTGGGTCCATGTTAAGAGATAACTAATGGATATTCTGGAGTGTTTGCTTCCCTTCCAGATCTAGAGACTGACACGGGGACCCATGAACTGCTCCCCGGAGCTTGGGTCTATGTGAAGAGATAACTGATGGATATTCTGTAGTGTTTGCTTTCCTTCCAGAGATGGACACGGGGACTCATGACCTGCTCCCTGGAGATTGGGTCCATGTGAAGAGATAACTAATGGATATTCTGGAGTGCTTGCTTCCCTTCCAGATCCATAGACTGACACGGGGACCCATAACCTGCTCCCCGGAGATTTGGTCCATGTGAAGAGATAACTAATGTATATTCTGGAGTGTTTGCTTCCCTTCCAGATCCAGAGACTGACATGGGGACCCATAACCTACTCCCCGGAGATTGGGTCAATGTGAAGAGATAACAAATGTATATTCTTGAGTGTTTGCTTCCCTTCCAGATCCAGAGACTGACATGGGGACCTATGACTTGCTCCCCGGAAACTGGGTCCATGTGAAGAGATAACTAATGTATATTCTGGAGTGTTTGCTTCCCTTCCAGATCCAGAGACTGACACGGGGACCCATGACCTGCTCCTCGGAGACTGGGTCCATGTTAAGAGATAACTAATGTATATTCTGGAGTGTTTGCTTCCCTTCCAGATCTAGAGACTGACACGGGGACCCATGAACTGCTCCCCGGAGATTGGTTCTATGTGAAGAGATAACTAATGGATATTCAGGAGTGCTTGCTTCCCTTCCAGATCCAGAGACTGACACAGGGACTCATGACCTGCTCCTCGGAAATTAGGTCCATGTGAATAGAGATAACTAATGCATATTCTGGAGTGTTTGCTTCCCTTCCAGATCCAGAGACTGACACGGCGACTCATGACCTGCTCCTCTGAGATTGGGTCCATGTGAAGAGATAACTAATGGATATTCTATAGTGTTTGTTTCCCTTCCAGAGATGGACACGGGGACCCATGACCTGCTCCTCGGAGACTGGGTCCATGTGAAGAGATAACTAATGGATATTCTGGAGTGTTTACTTCCCTTCCAGATCCAGAGACTGACACGGGGACCCATGAGCTGCTCCCCGGGGATTGGGTCCATGTGAAGAGATAACTAATGGATAATTCTGGAGTGTTTGCTTCCCTTCCAGATACAGTGACTGACACGGGGACCCATGACCTGCTCCCTGGGGATTGGGTCCATGTGAAGTGATAACTAATGTATATTCTGGAGTGTTTGCTTCCCTTCCAGATCCAGAGACTGACATGGGGACCCATAACCTGCTCCCCGGAGATTGGGTCGATGTGAAGAGATGACTAATGTATATTCTGGAGTGTTTGCTTCCCTTCCAGAGACTGACATGGGGACCCATGACCTTCTCCCTGGGGATTGGGTCCATGTGAAGAGATAACTATTGAATATTCTGGAGTGCTTGCTTCCCTTCCAGATCCAGAGACTGACATAGGGACCCATGACCTGCTCCCCGGAGACTGGGTCCATGTTAAAAGATAACTAATGTATATTCTGGAGTGTTTGCTTCCCTTCCAGATCTAGAGACTGACACGGGGACCCATGACCTGCTCCTCGGAGATTGGGTCTATGTGAAGAGATAACTAATGGATATTCAGGAGTGCTTGCTTCCCTTCCAGATCCAGAGACTGACACAGGGACTCATGACCTGCTCCTCGGAGATTAGGTCCATGTGAATAGAGATAACTAATGGATATTCTGGAGTGTTTGCTTCCCTTCCAGATCCAGAGACGGACACGGGGACCCATGACCTGCTCCCCGGAGATTGGGTCTATGTGAAGAGATAACTAATGGATATACAGGAGTGCTTGCTTCCCTTCCAGATCCAAAGACTGACACAGGGACTCATGACCTGCTCCTCGGAGATTAAGGTTAATGTGAATAGAGATAACTAGTGGATATTCTGGAGTGTTTGCTTCCCTTCCAGAGACTGACACGGGGACCCATGACCTGCTTCCCGGAGATTGGGTCTGTGTGAAGAGATAACTAATGGATATTCTGGAGTGTTTGCTTCCCTTCCAGAGACTGACACGGAGACCCATGACCTGCTCCCTGGTCCCTGTGAAGAGATAACTATTGAATATTCTGGAGTGCTTGCTTCCGTTCCAGATCCAGAGACTGACACGGGGACCCATAACCTGCTCCCCGGAGATTTGGTCCATGTGAAGAGATAACTAATGTGTATTCTGGAGTGTTTGCTTCCCTTCCAGATCCAGACACTGACATGGGGACCCCTGAGCTGCTCCCTGGAGATTGGGTCCATGTTAAGAGATAACTAATGGATATTCAGGAGTGTTTGCCTCCCTTCCAGATACAGAGACTAACACTGGGACTCATGACCTGCTCCTTGGAGATTAGGTCCATGTGAATAGAGATAACTAATGGATATTCTGGAGTGTTTGCTTCCCTTCCAGATCCAGAGACTGACACGGGGACTCATGACCTGCTCCTCTGAGATTGGGTCCATGTAAAGAGATAACTAATGGATATTCTGTAGTGTTTGCTTCCCTTCCAGAGACTGACACGGGGACCCATGACCTGCTCCTCGGAGCTTGGTCTATGTGAAGAGATAACTAATGGATATTCTGGAGTGTTTGCTTCCCTTCCAGAGACTGACACGGGGACCCATGACCTGCTCCCCGGGTATTGGGTCCATGTGAAGAGATAACTATTGAATATTCTGGAGTGCTTGCTTCCGTTCCAGAACCAGAGACAGACACGGGGACCCATGACCTGCTGCCCGGAGATTGGGTCAATGTGAAGAGATAACTAATGGATATTCTGGAGTGTTTGCTTCCCTTCCAGATCCAGAGACTGACACGGGGACCCATGACCTGCTGCCCGGAGATTGGGTCGATGTGAAGAGATAACTAATGTATATTCTGGAGTGTTTGCTTCCCTTCCAGATCCAGAGACTGACACGGGGACCTATGACCTGCTCCTCGGAGACTGGGTCCATGTTAAGAGATAACTAATGTATATTCTGGAGTGTTTGCTTCCCTTCCAGATCCAGAGACTGACACGGGGACCCTTGACCTGCTCCCCGGAGATTGGGTCTATGTGAAGAGATAACTAATGGATATTCTGTAGTGTTTGCTTTCCTTCCAGAGATTGACACGGGAACCCATGACCTGCTCCCCGGAGATTGGGTCCATGTGAAGAGATAACTAATGTATATTCTGGAGTGTTTACTTCCCTTCCAGATCCAGAGACTGACACGGGAACCCATGAGCTGCTCCCCGGAGATTGGGTCCATGTGAAGAGATAACTAATGGATATTCAGGAGTGTTTGCTTCCCTTCCAGATCCAGAGACTAACACAGGGACTCATGACCTGCTCCTTGGAGATTAGGTCCATGTGAAGAGATAACTAATGGATATTCTATAGTGTTTGCTTCCCTTCCAGAGACTGACACGGGGACCCATGACCTGCTCCCCGGGGATTGGGTCCCTGTGAAGAGATAACTAATGTGCATTCTGGAGTGTTTGCTTCCCTTTCTGATCCAGAGACTGACACGGGGACCCATGACCTGCTCCCCGGAGATTTGGTCCATTTGAAGAGATAACTAATGTGTATTCTGGAGTGTTTGCTTCCCTTCCAGATCCAGAGACTGACACGGGGACCCATGACCTGCTCCCCGGAGACTGGGTCCATTTAAAGATATAACTAATGTGTATTCTGGAGTGTTTGCTTCCCTTCCAGATCCAGAGACTGACATGGGGACCCATGACCTGCTCCCCGGGGATTGGGTCGATGTGAAAAGATAACTAATGTGTATTCTGGAGTGTTTGCTTCCCTTCCAGATCCAGAGACTGACACGGGGACCCATGACCAGCTTCCCGGAAACTGGGTCTATGTGAAGAGATAACTAATGTATATTCTGGAGTGTTTGCTTCCCTTCCAGATCCAGAGACTGACACGGGGACCCATGACCTGCTCCCCGGAGATTGGGTCAATGTGAAGAGATAACTAATGTATATTCTGGAGTGTTTGCTTCCCTTCCAGATCCAGAGACTGACACGGGGACCCATGACCTGCTCCCCGGAGACTGGGTCCATGTTAAGAGATAACTAATGTATATTCTGGAGTGTTTGCTTCCCTTCCAGATCTAGGGAATGACACGGGGACCCATGAACTGCTCCCCGGAGATTGGTTCTATGTGAAGAGATAACTAATGGATATTCAGGAGTGCTTGCTTCCCTTCCAGATCCAGAGACTGACAAAGGGACTCATGACCTGCTCCTCGGAAATTAGGTCCATGTGAATAGAGATAACTAATGGATATTCTGGAGTGTTTGCTTCCCTTCCAGATCCAGAGACTGACACGGCGACTCATGACCTGCTCCTCTGAGATTGGGTCCATGTGAAGAGATAACTAATGGATATTCTATAGTGTTTGCTTCCCTTCCAGAGACTGACATGGGGACCCATGACCTGCTCCCCGGAGCTTGGTGTATGTGAAGAAATAACTAATGGATATTCTGTAGTGTTTGCTTTCCTTCCAGAGATGGACACGGGGACCCATGACCTGCTCCTCGGAGACTGGGTCCATGTGAAGAGATAACTAATGTATATTCTGGAGTGTTTGCTTCCCTTCCAGATCCAGAGACTGACACGGGGACCCATGAGCTGCTCCCCGGGGATTGGGTCCATGTGAAGAGATAACTAATGGATATTCTGGAGTGTTTGCTTCCCTTCCAGAACCAGAGACTGACATGGGGACCCATGAGCTGCTCCCCGGAGACTGGGTCCATGTGAAGAGATAACTAATGTATATTCTGGAGTGTTTGCTTCCCTTCCTGATCTAGAGACTGACACGGGGACCCTTGACCTGCTCCCCGGAGATTGGGTCTATGTGAAGAGATAACTAATGGATATTCTGTAGTGTTTGCTTTCCTTCCAGAGATTGACACGGGAACCCATGACCTGCTCCCCGGAGATTGGGTCCATGTGAAGAGATAACTAATGTATATTCTGGAGTGTTTACTTCCCTTCCAGATCCAGAGACTGACACGGGAACCCATGAGCTGCTCCCCGGAGATTGGGTCCATGTGAAGAGATAACTAATGGATATTCAGGAGTGTTTGCTTCCCTTCCAGATCCAGAGACTAACACAGGGACTCATGACCTGCTCCTTGGAGATTAGGTCCATGTGAAGAGATAACTAATGGATATTCTATAGTGTTTGCTTCCCTTCCAGAGACTGACACGGGGACCCATGACCTGCTCCCCGGGGATTGGGTCCCTGTGAAGAGATAACTAATGTGCATTCTGGAGTGTTTGCTTCCCTTTCTGATCCAGAGACTGACACGGGGACCCATGACCTGCTCCCCGGAGATTTGGTCCATTTGAAGAGATAACTAATGTGTATTCTGGAGTGTTTGCTTCCCTTCCAGATCCAGAGACTGACACGGGGACCCATGACCTGCTCCCCGGAGACTGGGTCCATTTAAAGATATAACTAATGTGTATTCTGGAGTGTTTGCTTCCCTTCCAGATCCAGAGACTGACATGGGGACCCATGACCTGCTCCCCGGGGATTGGGTCGATGTGAAAAGATAACTAATGTGTATTCTGGAGTGTTTGCTTCCCTTCCAGATCCAGAGACTGACACGGGGACCCATGACCAGCTTCCCGGAAACTGGGTCTATGTGAAGAGATAACTAATGTATATTCTGGAGTGTTTGCTTCCCTTCCAGATCCAGAGACTGACACGGGGACCCATGACCTGCTCCCCGGAGATTGGGTCAATGTGAAGAGATAACTAATGTATATTCTGGAGTGTTTGCTTCCCTTCCAGATCCAGAGACTGACACGGGGACCCATGACCTGCTCCCCGGAGACTGGGTCCATGTTAAGAGATAACTAATGTATATTCTGGAGTGTTTGCTTCCCTTCCAGATCTAGGGAATGACACGGGGACCCATGAACTGCTCCCCGGAGATTGGTTCTATGTGAAGAGATAACTAATGGATATTCAGGAGTGCTTGCTTCCCTTCCAGATCCAGAGACTGACAAAGGGACTCATGACCTGCTCCTCGGAAATTAGGTCCATGTGAATAGAGATAACTAATGGATATTCTGGAGTGTTTGCTTCCCTTCCAGATCCAGAGACTGACACGGCGACTCATGACCTGCTCCTCTGAGATTGGGTCCATGTGAAGAGATAACTAATGGATATTCTATAGTGTTTGCTTCCCTTCCAGAGACTGACATGGGGACCCATGACCTGCTCCCCGGAGCTTGGTGTATGTGAAGAAATAACTAATGGATATTCTGTAGTGTTTGCTTTCCTTCCAGAGATGGACACGGGGACCCATGACCTGCTCCTCGGAGACTGGGTCCATGTGAAGAGATAACTAATGTATATTCTGGAGTGTTTGCTTCCCTTCCAGATCCAGAGACTGACACGGGGACCCATGAGCTGCTCCCCGGGGATTGGGTCCATGTGAAGAGATAACTAATGGATATTCTGGAGTGTTTGCTTCCCTTCCAGAACCAGAGACTGACATGGGGACCCATGAGCTGCTCCCCGGAGACTGGGTCCATGTGAAGAGATAACTAATGTATATTCTGGAGTGTTTGCTTCCCTTCCTGATCTAGAGACTGACACGGGGACCCTTGACCTGCTCCCCGGAGATTGGGTCTATGTGAAGAGATAACTAATGGATATTCTGTAGTGTTTGCTTTCCTTCCAGAGATTGACACGGGAACCCATGACCTGCTCCCCGGAGATTGGGTCCATGTGAAGAGATAACTAATGTATATTCTGGAGTGTTTACTTCCCTTCCAGATCCAGAGACTGACACGGGAACCCATGAGCTGCTCCCCGGAGATTGGGTCCATGTGAAGAGATAACTAATGGATATTCAGGAGTGTTTGCTTCCCTTCCAGATCCAGAGACTAACACAGGGACTCATGACCTGCTCCTTGGAGATTAGGTCCATGTGAAGAGATAACTAATGGATATTCTATAGTGTTTGCTTCCCTTCCAGAGACTGACACGGGGACCTATGACCTGCTCCCCGGGATTGGGTCCCTGTGAAGAGATAACTAATGGATATTCTGGAGTGTTTGCTTCCCTTCCTGATCCAGAGACTGACACGGGGACCCATGACCTGCTCCCCGGAGATTTGGTCCATTTGAAGAGATAACTAATGTGTATTCTGGAGTGTTTGCTTCCCTTCCAGATCCAGAGACTGACACGGGGACCCATGACCTGCTCCCCGGAGACTGGGTCCATTTAAAGATATAACTAATGTGTATTCTGGAGTGTTTGCTTCCCTTCCAGATCCAGAGACTGACATGGGGACCCATGACCTGCTCCCCGGGGATTGGGTCGATGTGAAAAGATAACTAATGTGTATTCTGGAGTGTTCGCTTCCCTTCCAGATCCAGAGACTGACACGGGGACCCATGACCAGCTTCCCGGAAACTGGGTCTATGTGAAGAGATAACTAATGTATATTCTGGAGTGTTTGCTTCCCTTCCAGATCCAGAGACTGACACGGGGACCCATGACCTGCTCCCCGGAGATTGGGTCAATGTGAAGAGATAACTAATGTATATTCTGGAGTGTTTGCTTCCCTTCCAGATCCAGAGACTGACACGGGGACCCATGACCTGCTCCTCGGAGACTGGGTCCATGTTAAGAGATAACTAATGTATATTCTGGAGTGTTTGCTTCCCTTCCAGATCTAGGGAATGACACGGGGACCCATGAACTGCTCCCCGGAGATTGGTTCTATGTGAAGAGATAACTAATGGATATTCAGGAGTGCTTGCTTCCCTTCCAGATCCAGAGACTGACAAAGGGACTCATGACCTGCTCCTCGGAAATTAGGTCCATGTGAATAGAGATAACTAATGGATATTCTGGAGTGTTTGCTTCCCTTCCAGATCCAGAGACTGACACGGCGACTCATGACCTGCTCCTCTGAGATTGGGTCCATGTGAAGAGATAACTAATGGATATTCTATAGTGTTTGCTTCCCTTCCAGAGACTGACATGGGGACCCATGACCTGCTCCCCGGAGCTTGGTGTATGTGAAGAAATAACTAATGGATATTCTGTAGTGTTTGCTTTCCTTCCAGAGATGGACACGGGGACCCATGACCTGCTCCTCGGAGACTGGGTCCATGTGAAGAGATAACTAATGTATATTCTGGAGTGTTTACTTCCCTTCCAGATCCAGAGACTGACATGGGGACCCATGAGCTGCTCCCCGGAGACTGGGTCCATGTGAAGAGATAACTAATGTATATTCTGGAGTGTTTGCTTCCCTTCCAGATCTAGAGACTGACACGGGGACCCATGACCTGCTCCTCGGAGATTGGTTCTATGTGAAGAGATAACTAATGGATATTTTCTAGAGTGTTTGCTTCCCTTCCAGATCCAGAGACGGACACGGGGACCCATGACCTGCTCCCCGGAGATTGGGTCAATGTGAAGAGATAACTAATGGATATTCAGGAGTGCTTGCTACCCTTCCAGATCCAGAGACTGACACAGGGACTCATGACCTGCTCCTCGGAGATTAAGGTTAATGTGAATAGAGATAACTAATGGATATTCTGGAGTGTTTCCTTCCCTTCCAGATCCAGAGACTGATACGGGGACCCATGACCTGCTCCCCGGAGATTGGGTCCATGTGAAGAGATAACTAATGGATATTCTATAGTGTTTGCTTCCCTTCCAGAGACTGACACGGGGACCCATGACCTGCTCCCTGGGGATTGGGTCCATGTGAAGAGATAACTATTGAATATTCTGGAGTGTTTGCTTCCGTTCCAGATCCAGAGACTGACACGGGGACCCATAACCTGCTCCCCGGAGATTTGGTCCATGTGAAGAGATAACTAATGTGTATTCTGGAGTGTTTGCTTCCCTTCCAGATCCAGAGACAAACACGGGGACCCATGACCTGCTCCCCGGAGATTGGGTCTATGTGAAGAGATAACTAATGGATATTCAGGAGTGCTTGCTTCCCTTCCAGATCCAGAGACTGACACGGGGACCCATGACCTGCTCCCCGGAGATTGGGTCCATGTGAAGAGATAACTAATGGATATTCTGGAGTGTTTGCTTCCCTTCCAGAGACTGACACGGGGACCCATGACCTGCTCCCTGGGGATTGGGTCCATGTGAAGAGATAACTATTGAATATTCTGGAGTGCTTGCTTCCGTTCCAGATCCAGAGACTGACACAGGGACTCATGACCTGCTCCTCGGAGATTAGGTCCATGTGAATAGAGATAACTAATGGATATTCTGGAGTGTTTGCTTCCCTTCCAGATCCAGAGACTGACACGGGGACCCATGACCTGCTCCCCGGAGCTTGGGTCTATGTGAAGAGATAACTGATGGATATTCTGTAGTGTTTGCTTTCCTTCCAGAGATGGACACGGGGACCCATGACCTGCTCCCCGGAGATTAGGTCCTTGTGAAGAGATAACTAATGGATATTCTGTAGTGTTTGCTTTCCTTCCAGAGATTGACACGGGGACCCATGACCTGCTCCCCGGAGATTGGGTCCATGTGAAGAGATAACTAATGGATATTCTGGAGTGTTTGCTTCCCTTCCAGATCCAGAGACTGACACGGGGACCCATGACCTGCTCCCCGGAGATTGGGTCCATGTGAAGAGATAACTAATGTATATTCTGGAGTGCTTGCTTCCCTTCCAGATCCAGAGACTGACATAGGGACCCATAACCTGCTCCCCGGAGATTGGGTCTATGTTAAGAGATAACTAATGTATATTCTGGAGTGTTTGCTTCCCTTCCAGATCCAGAGACTGACATGGGGACCCATGACCTGCTCCACGGAGACTGGGTCCATGTGAAGAGATAACTAATGTATATTCTGGAGTGTTTGCTTCCCTTCCAGATCCAGAGACTGACACGGGGACCCATGACCTGCTCCCTGGAGACTGGGTCCATGTGAAGAGATAACTAATGTTTATTCTGGAGTGTTTGCTTCCCTTCCAGATCGAGAATGACATGGGGACCCATGACCTGCTCCCCGGAGACTGGGTCCATGTTAAGAGATAACTAATGTATATTCTGGAGTGTTTGCTTCCCTTCAAGATCTACAGACTCACACGGGGATCCATGTACTGCTCCCCGGAGATTGGGTCTATGTGAAGAGATAACTAATGGATATTCAGGAGTGCTTGCTTCCCTTCCAGATCCAGAGACTAACACAGGGACTCATGACCTGCTCCTCGGAGATTAGGTCTATGTGAATAGAGATAACTAATGGATATTCTGGAGTGTTTGCTTCCCTTCCAGATACAGATCCGGACACGGGGACCCATGACCTGCTACCCGGAGATTGGTCTATGTGAAGGGATAACTGATGGATATTCTGTAGTATTTGCTTTCCTTCCAGAGATGGACACGGGGACCCATGACCTGTTCCTCGGAGACTGGGTCCATGTGAAGAGATAACTAATGTATATTCTGGAGTGTTTACTTCCTTTCCAGATCCAGAGACTGACACGGGGACCCATGACCTGCTCCCCGGAGATTGGGTCTATGTGACGAGCTAACTAATGTATATTCTGGAGTGTTTGCTTCCCTTCCAGATCCAGAGACTGACACGGGGACCCATGACCTGCTCCTCGGAGACTGGGTCCATGTTAAGAGATAACTAATGTATATTCTGGAGTGTTTGCTTCCCTTCCAGATCCAGAGACTGACACGGGGACCCATGACCTGCTCCTCGGAGACTGGGTCCATGTTAAGAGATAACTAATGTATATTCTGGAGTGTTTGCTTCCCTTCCAGATCTAGAGACTGACACGGGGACCCATGAACTGCTCCCCGGAGATTGGTTCTATGTGAAGAGATAACTAATGGATATTCAGGAGTGCTTGCTTCCCTTCCAGATCCAGAGACTGACACAGGGACTCATGACCTGCTCCTCGGAAATTAGGTCCATGTGAATAGAGATAACTAATGCATATTCTGGAGTGTTTGCTTCCCTTCCAGATCCAGAGACTGACACGGCGACTCATGACCTGCTCCTCTGAGATTGGGTCCATGTGAAGAGATAACTAATGGATATTCTATAGTGTTTGTTTCCCTTCCAGAGATGGACACGGGGACCCATGACCTGCTCCTCGGAGACTGGGTCCATGTGAAGAGATAACTAATGGATATTCTGGAGTGTTTACTTCCCTTCCAGATCCAGAGACTGACACGGGGACCCATGAGCTGCTCCCCGGGGATTGGGTCCATGTGAAGAGATAACTAATGGATAATTCTGGAGTGTTTGCTTCCCTTCCAGATACAGTGACTGACACGGGGACCCATGACCTGCTCCCTGGGGATTGGGTCCATGTGAAGTGATAACTAATGTATATTCTGGAGTGTTTGCTTCCCTTCCAGATCCAGAGACTGACATGGGGACCCATAACCTGCTCCCCGGAGATTGGGTCGATGTGAAGAGATGACTAATGTATATTCTGGAGTGTTTGCTTCCCTTCCAGAGACTGACATGGGGACCCATGACCTTCTCCCTGGGGATTGGGTCCATGTGAAGAGATAACTATTGAATATTCTGGAGTGCTTGCTTCCCTTCCAGATCCAGAGACTGACATAGGGACCCATGACCTGCTCCCCGGAGACTGGGTCCATGTTAAAAGATAACTAATGTATATTCTGGAGTGTTTGCTTCCCTTCCAGATCTAGAGACTGACACGGGGACCCATGACCTGCTCCTCGGAGATTGGGTCTATGTGAAGAGATAACTAATGGATATTCAGGAGTGCTTGCTTCCCTTCCAGATCCAGAGACTGACACAGGGACTCATGACCTGCTCCTCGGAGATTAGGTCCATGTGAATAGAGATAACTAATGGATATTCTGGAGTGTTTGCTTCCCTTCCAGATCCAGTGACGGACACGGGGACCCATGACCTGCTCCCCGGAGATTGGGTCTATGTGAAGAGATAACTAATGGATATACAGGAGTGCTTGCTTCCCTTCCAGATCCAAAGACTGACACAGGGACTCATGACCTGCTCCTCGGAGATTAAGGTTAATGTGAATAGAGATAACTAGTGGATATTCTGGAGTGTTTGCTTCCCTTCCAGAGACTGACACGGGGACCCATGACCTGCTTCCCGGAGATTGGGTCTGTGTGAAGAGATAACTAATGGATATTCTGGAGTGTTTGCTTCCCTTCCAGAGACTGACACGGAGACCCATGACCTGCTCCCTGGTCCCTGTGAAGAGATAACTATTGAATATTCTGGAGTGCTTGCTTCCGTTCCAGATCCAGAGACTGACACGGGGACCCATAACCTGCTCCCCGGAGATTTGGTCCATGTGAAGAGATAACTAATGTGTATTCTGGAGTGTTTGCTTCCCTTCCAGATCCAGACACTGACATGGGGACCCCTGAGCTGCTCCCTGGAGATTGGGTCCATGTTAAGAGATAACTAATGGATATTCAGGAGTGTTTGCCTCCCTTCCAGATACAGAGACTAACACTGGGACTCATGACCTGCTCCTTGGAGATTAGGTCCATGTGAATAGAGATAACTAATGGATATTCTGGAGTGTTTGCTTCCCTTCCAGATCCAGAGACTGACACGGGGACTCATGACCTGCTCCTCTGAGATTGGGTCCATGTAAAGAGATAACTAATGGATATTCTGTAGTGTTTGCTTCCCTTCCAGAGACTGACACGGGGACCCATGACCTGCTCCTCGGAGCTTGGTCTATGTGAAGAGATAACTAATGGATATTCTGGAGTGTTTGCTTCCCTTCCAGAGACTGACACGGGGACCCATGACCTGCTCCCCGGGTATTGGGTCCATGTGAAGAGATAACTATTGAATATTCTGGAGTGCTTGCTTCCGTTCCAGATCCAGAGACTGACACGGGGACCCATAACCTGCTCCCCGGAGATTGGGTCGATGTGAAGAGATAATTAATGTATATTCTGGAGTGTTTGCTTCCCTTCCAGATCCAGAGACTGACACGGGGACCCATGACCTGCTCCTCGGGGATTGGGTCCATGTGAAGAGATAACTATTTAATATTCTGGAGTGCTTGCTTCCCTTCCAGAACCAGAGACAGACACGGGGACCCATGACCTGCTGCCCGGAGATTGGGTCAATGTGAAGAGATAACTAATGGATATTCTGGAGTGTTTGCTTCCCTTCCAGATCCAGAGACTGACACGGGGACCCATGACCTGCTGCCCGGAGATTGGGTCGATGTGAAGAGATAACTAATGTATATTCTGGAGTGTTTGCTTCCCTTCCAGATCCAGAGACTGACACGGGGACCTATGACCTGCTCCTCGGAGACTGGGTCCATGTTAAGAGATAACTAATGTATATTCTGGAGTGTTTGCTTCCCTTCCAGATCCAGAGACTGACACGGGGACCCTTGACCTGCTCCCCGGAGATTGGGTCTATGTGAAGAGATAACTAATGGATATTCTGTAGTGTTTGCTTTCCTTCCAGAGATTGACACGGGAACCCATGACCTGCTCCCCGGAGATTGGGTCCATGTGAAGAGATAACTAATGTATATTCTGGAGTGTTTACTTCCCTTCCAGATCCAGAGACTGACACGGGAACCCATGAGCTGCTCCCCGGAGATTGGGTCCATGTGAAGAGATAACTAATGGATATTCAGGAGTGTTTGCTTCCCTTCCAGATCCAGAGACTAACACAGGGACTCATGACCTGCTCCTTGGAGATTAGGTCCATGTGAAGAGATAACTAATGGATATTCTATAGTGTTTGCTTCCCTTCCAGAGACTGACACGGGGACCCATGACCTGCTCCCCGGGGATTGGGTCCCTGTGAAGAGATAACTAATGTGCATTCTGGAGTGTTTGCTTCACTTTCTGATCCAGAGACTGACACGGGGACCCATGACCTGCTCCCCGGAGATTTGGTCCATTTGAAGAGATAACTAATGTGTATTCTGGAGTGTTTGCTTCCCTTCCAGATCCAGAGACTGACACGGGGACCCATGACCTGCTCCCCGGAGACTGGGTCCATTTAAAGATATAACTAATGTGTATTCTGGAGTGTTTGCTTCCCTTCCAGATCCAGAGACTGACATGGGGACCCATGACCTGCTCCCCGGGGATTGGGTCGATGTGGAAAGATAACTAATGTGTATTCTGGAGTGTTTGCTTCCCTTCCAGATCCAGAGACTGACACGGGGACCCATGACCAGCTTCCCGGAAACTGGGTCTATGTGAAGAGATAACTAATGTATATTCTGGAGTGTTTGCTTCCCTTCCAGATCCAGAGACTGACACGGGGACCCATGACCTGCTCCTCGGAGACTGGGTCCATGTTAAGAGATAACTAATGTATATTCTGGAGTGTTTGCTTCCCTTCCAGATCTAGGGAATGACACGGGGACCCATGAACTGCTCCCCGGAGATTGGTTCTATGTGAAGAGATAACTAATGGATATTCAGGAGTGCTTGCTTCCCTTCCAGATCCAGAGACTGACAAAGGGACTCATGACCTGCTCCTCGGAAATTAGGTCCATGTGAATAGAGATAACTAATGGATATTCTGGAGTGTTTGCTTCCCTTCCAGATCCAGAGACTGACACGGCGACTCATGACCTGCTCCTCTGAGATTGGGTCCATGTGAAGAGATAACTAATGGATATTCTATAGTGTTTGCTTCCCTTCCAGAGACTGACATGGGGACCCATGACCTGCTCCCCGGAGCTTGGTGTATGTGAAGAAATAACTAATGGATATTCTGTAGTGTTTGCTTTCCTTCCAGAGATGGACACGGGGACCCATGACCTGCTCCTCGGAGACTGGGTCCATGTGAAGAGATAACTAATGTATATTCTGGAGTGTTTGCTTCCCTTCCAGATCCAGAGACTGACACGGGGACCCATGAGCTGCTCCCCGGGGATTGGGTCCATGTGAAGAGATAACTAATGGATATTCTGGAGTGTTTGCTTCCCTTCCAGAACCAGAGACTGACATGGGGACCCATGAGCTGCTCCCCGGAGACTGGGTCCATGTGAAGAGATAACTAATGTATATTCTGGAGTGTTTGCTTCCCTTCCAGATCTAGAGACTGACACGGGGACCCTTGACCTGCTCCCCGGAGATTGGGTCTATGTGAAGAGATAACTAATGGATATTCTGTAGTGTTTGCTTTCCTTCCAGAGATTGACACGGGAACCCATGACCTGCTCCCCGGAGATTGGGTCCATGTGAAGAGATAACTAATGTATATTCTGGAGTGTTTACTTCCCTTCCAGATCCAGAGACTGACACGGGAACCCATGAGCTGCTCCCCGGAGATTGGGTCCATGTGAAGAGATAACTAATGGATATTCAGGAGTGTTTGCTTCCCTTCCAGATCCAGAGACTAACACAGGGACTCATGACCTGCTCCTTGGAGATTAGGTCCATGTGAAGAGATAACTAATGGATATTCTATAGTGTTTGCTTCCCTTCCAGAGACTGACACGGGGACCTATGACCTGCTCCCCGGGATTGGGTCCCTGTGAAGAGATAACTAATGGATATTCTGGAGTGTTTGCTTCCCTTCCTGATCCAGAGACTGACACGGGGACCCATGACCTGCTCCCCGGAGATTTGGTCCATTTGAAGAGATAACTAATGTGTATTCTGGAGTGTTTGCTTCCCTTCCAGATCCAGAGACTGACACGGGGACCCATGACCTGCTCCCCGGAGACTGGGTCCATTTAAAGATATAACTAATGTGTATTCTGGAGTGTTTGCTTCCCTTCCAGATCCAGAGACTGACATGGGGACCCATGACCTGCTCCCCGGGGATTGGGTCCATGTGAAAAGATAACTAATGTGTATTCTGGAGTGTTCGCTTCCCTTCCAGATCCAGAGACTGACACGGGGACCCATGACCAGCTTCCCGGAAACTGGGTCTATGTGAAGAGATAACTAATGTATATTCTGGAGTGTTTGCTTCCCTTCCAGATCCAGAGACTGACACGGGGACCCATGACCTGCTCCCCGGAGATTGGGTCAATGTGAAGAGATAACTAATGTATATTCTGGAGTGTTTGCTTCCCTTCCAGATCCAGAGACTGACACGGGGACCCATGACCTGCTCCTCGGAGACTGGGTCCATGTTAAGAGATAACTAATGTATATTCTGGAGTGTTTGCTTCCCTTCCAGATCTAGGGAATGACACGGGGACCCATGAACTGCTCCCCGGAGATTGGTTCTATGTGAAGAGATAACTAATGGATATTCAGGAGTGCTTGCTTCCCTTCCAGATCCAGAGACTGACAAAGGGACTCATGACCTGCTCCTCGGAAATTAGGTCCATGTGAATAGAGATAACTAATGGATATTCTGGAGTGTTTGCTTCCCTTCCAGATCCAGAGACTGACACGGCGACTCATGACCTGCTCCTCTGAGATTGGGTCCATGTGAAGAGATAACTAATGGATATTCTATAGTGTTTGCTTCCCTTCCAGAGACTGACATGGGGACCCATGACCTGCTCCCCGGAGCTTGGTGTATGTGAAGAAATAACTAATGGATATTCTGTAGTGTTTGCTTTCCTTCCAGAGATGGACACGGGGACCCATGACCTGCTCCTCGGAGACTGGGTCCATGTGAAGAGATAACTAATGTATATTCTGGAGTGTTTACTTCCCTTCCAGATCCAGAGACTGACATGGGGACCCATGAGCTGCTCCCCGGAGACTGGGTCCATGTGAAGAGATAACTAATGTATATTCTGGAGTGTTTGCTTCCCTTCCAGATCTAGAGACTGACACGGGGACCCATGACCTGCTCCTCGGAGATTGGTTCTATGTGAAGAGATAACTAATGGATATTTTCTAGAGTGTTTGCTTCCCTTCCAGATCCAGAGACGGACACGGGGACCCATGACCTGCTCCCCGGAGATTGGGTCAATGTGAAGAGATAACTAATGGATATTCAGGAGTGCTTGCTACCCTTCCAGAGACTGACACAGGGACTCATGACCTGCTCCTCGGAGATTAAGGTTAATGTGAATAGAGATAACTAATGGATATTCTGGAGTGTTTGCTTCCCTTCCAGATCCAGAGACTGATACGGGGACCCATGACCTGCTCCCCGGAGATTGGGTCCATGTGAAGAGATAACTAATGGATATTCTATAGTGTTTGCTTCCCTTCCAGAGACTGACACGGGGACCCATGACCTGCTCCCTGGGGATTGGGTCCATGTGAAGAGATAACTATTGAATATTCTGGAGTGTTTGCTTCCGTTCCAGATCCAGAGACTGACACGGGGACCCATAACCTGCTCCCCGGAGATTTGGTCCATGTGAAGAGATAACTAATGTGTATTCTGGAGTGTTTGCTTCCCTTCCAGATCCAGAGACAAACACGGGGACCCATGACCTGCTCCCCGGAGATTGGGTCTATGTGAAGAGATAACTAATGGATATTCAGGAGTGCTTGCTTCCCTTCCAGATCCAGAGACTGACACGGGGACCCATGACCTGCTCCCCGGAGATTGGGTCCATGTGAAGAGATAACTAATGGATATTCTGGAGTGTTTGCTTCCCTTCCAGAGACTGACACGGGGACCCATGACCTGCTCCCTGGGGATTGGGTCCATGTGAAGAGATAACTATTGAATATTCTGGAGTGCTTGCTTCCGTTCCAGATCCAGAGACTGACACAGGGACTCATGACCTGCTCCTCGGAGATTAGGTCCATGTGAATAGAGATAACTAATGGATATTCTGGAGTGTTTGCTTCCCTTCCAGATCCAGAGACTGACACGGGGACCCATGACCTGCTCCCCGGAGCTTGGGTCTATGTGAAGAGATAACTGATGGATATTCTGTAGTGTTTGCTTTCCTTCCAGAGATGGACACGGGGACCCATGACCTGCTCCCCGGAGATTAGGTCCTTGTGAAGAGATAACTAATGGATATTCTGTAGTGTTTGCTTTCCTTCCAGAGATTGACACGGGGACCCATGACCTGCTCCCCGGAGATTGGGTCCATGTGAAGAGATAACTAATGGATATTCTGGAGTGTTTGCTTCCCTTCCAGATCCAGAGACTGACACGGGGACCCATGACCTGCTCCCCGGAGATTGGGTCCATGTGAAGAGATAACTAATGTATATTCTGGAGTGCTTGCTTCCCTTCCAGATCCAGAGACTGACATAGGGACCCATAACCTGCTCCCCGGAGATTGGGTCTATGTTAAGAGATAACTAATGTATATTCTGGAGTGTTTGCTTCCCTTCCAGATCCAGAGACTGACATGGGGACCCATGACCTGCTCCACGGAGACTGGGTCCATGTGAAGAGATAACTAATGTATATTCTGGAGTGTTTGCTTCCCTTCCAGATCCAGAGACTGACACGGGGACCCATGACCTGCTCCCTGGAGACTGGGTCCATGTGAAGAGATAACTAATGTTTATTCTGGAGTGTTTGCTTCCCTTCCAGATCGAGAATGACATGGGGACCCATGACCTGCTCCCCGGAGACTGGGTCCATGTTAAGAGATAACTAATGTATATTCTGGAGTGTTTGCTTCCCTTCAAGATCTACAGACTCACACGGGGATCCATGTACTGCTCCCCGGAGATTGGGTCTATGTGAAGAGATAACTAATGGATATTCAGGAGTGCTTGCTTCCCTTCCAGATACAGAGACGGACACGGGGACCCATGACCTGCTACCCGGAGATTGGTCTATGTGAAGGGATAACTGATGGATATTCTGTAGTATTTGCTTTCCTTCCAGAGATGGACACGGGGACCCATGACCTGTTCCTCGGAGACTGGGTCCATGTGAAGAGATAACTAATGTATATTCTGGAGTGTTTACTTCCTTTCCAGATCCAGAGACTGACACGGGGACCCATGACCTGCTCCCCGGAGATTGGGTCTATGTGACGAGCTAACTAATGTATATTCTGGAGTGTTTGCTTCCCTTCCAGATCCAGAGACTGACACGGGGACCCATGACCTGCTCCTCGGAGACTGGGTCCATGTTAAGAGATAACTAATGTATATTCTGGAGTGTTTGCTTCCCTTCCAGATCCAGAGACTGACACAGGGACTCATGACCTGCTCCCCGGAGATTAAGGTTAATGTGAATAGAGATAACTAATGGATATTCTGGAGTGTTTGCTTCCCTTCCAGATCCAGAGACTGATACGGGGACCCATGACCTGCTCCCCGGAGATTGGGTCCATGTGAAGAGATAACTAATGGATATTCTATAGTGTTTGCTTCCCTTCCAAAGACTGACACGGGGACCCATGACCTGCTCCCCGGAGATTGGGTCCATGTGAAGAGATAACTAATGGATATTCTGGAGTGTTTGCTTCCCTTCCAGAGACTGACACGGGGACCCATGACCTGCTCCCCAGAGATTGGGTCCATGTGAAGAGATAACTAATGGATATTCTGGAGTGTTTGCTTCCCTTCCAGAGACTGACACGGGGACCCATGACCTGCTGCCCGGAGATTGGGTCTATGTGAAGAGATAACTAATGGATATTCAGGAGTGCTTGCTTCCCTTCCAGATCCAGAGACTGACACAGGGACTCATGACCTGCTTCTCGGAGATTAGGTCCATGTGATTAGAGATAACTAATGGATTTTCTGGAGTGTTTGCTTCCCTTCCAGATCCAGAGACTGACACGGGGACCATGACCTGCTGCCCGGAGATTGGGTCTATGTGAAGAGATAACTAATGGATATTCAGGAGTGCTTGCTTCCCTTCCAGATCCAGAGACTGACACAGGGACTCATGACCTGCTTCTTGGAGATTAGGTCCATGTGATTAGAGATAACTAATGGATATTCTGGAGTGTTTGCTTCCCTTCCAGATCCAGAGACTGACACGGGGACCCATGACCTGCTCCTCGGAGACTGGGTCCATGTGAAGAGATAACTAATGGATATTCTGGAGTGTTTGCTTCCCTTCCAGATCCAGAGACTGACACGGGGACCCATGACCTGCTCCCCGGGGATTGGGTCCATGTGAAGTGATAACTAATGTATATTCTGGAGTGCTTGCTTCCCTTCCAGATCCAGAGACTGACATAGGGACCCATAACCTGCTCCCCGGAGATTGGGTCTATGTGAAGAGATAACTAATGTATATTCTGGAGTGTTTGCTTCCCTTCCAGATCCAGAGACTGACATGGGGACCCATGACCTGCTCCACGAAGACTGGGTCCATGTGAAGAGATAACTAATGTATATTCTGGAGTGTTTGCTTCCCTTCCAGATCCAGAGACTGACACGGGGACCCATGACCTGCTCCCCGGAGACTGGGTCCATGTGAAGAGATAACTAATGTTTATTCTGGAGTGTTTGCTTCCCTTCCAGATCGAGAATGACATGGGGACCCATGACCTGCTCCCCGGAGACTGGGTCCATGTTAAGAGATAACTAATGTATATTCTGGAGTGTTTGCTTCCCTTCAAGATCTACAGACTCACACGGGGATCCATGTACTGCTCCCCGGAGATTGGGTCTATGTGAAGAGATAACTAATGGATATTCAGGAGTGCTTGCTTCCCTTCCAGATCCAGAGACTAACACAGGGACTCATGACCTGCTCCTCGGAGATTAGGTCTATGTGAATAGAGATAACTAATGGATATTCTGGAGTGTTTGCTTCCCTTCCAGATACAGAGACGGACACGGGGACCCATGACCTGCTACCCGGAGATTGGTCTATGTGAAGGGATAACTGATGGATATTCTGTAGTATTTGCTTTCCTTCCAGAGATGGACACGGGGACCCATGACCTGTTCCTCGGAGACTGGGTCCATGTGAAGAGATAACTAATGTATATTCTGGAGTGTTTACTTCCTTTCTAGATCCAGAGACTGACACGGGTACCCATGATCTGCTCCCCGGAGATTGGGTCTATGTGACGAGCTAACTAATGTATATTCTGGAGTGTTTGCTTCCCTTCCAGATCCAGAGACTGACACGGGGACCCATGACCTGCTCCTCGGAGACTGGGTCCATATTAAGAGATAACTAATGGATATTCTGGAGTGTTTACTTCCCTTCCAGATCCAGAGACTGACACGGGGACCCATGACCTGCTCCCCGGGGATTGGGTCCATGTGAAGTGATAACTAATGTATATTCTGGAGTGCTTGCTTCCCTTCCAGATCCAGAGACTGACATAGGGACCCATAACCTGCTCCCCGGAGATTGGGTCTATGTGAAGAGATAACTAATGTATATTCTGGAGTGTTTGCTTCCCTTCCAGATCCAGAGACTGACATGGGGACCCATGACCTGCTCCACGAAGACTGGGTCCATGTGAAGAGATAACTAATGTATATTCTGGAGTGTTTGCTTCCCTTCCAGATCCAGAGACTGACACGGGGACCCATGACCTGCTCCCTGGAGACTGGGTCCATGTGAAGAGATAACTAATGTTTATTCTGGAGTGTTTGCTTCCCTTCCAGATCGAGAATGACATGGGGACCCATGACCTGCTCCCCGGAGACTGGGTCCATGTTAAGAGATAACTAATGTATATTCTGGAGTGTTTGCTTCCCTTCAAGATCTACAGACTCACACGGGGATCCATGTACTGCTCCCCGGAGATTGGGTCTATGTGAAGAGATAACTAATGGATATTCAGGAGTGCTTGCTTCCCTTCCAGATCCAGAGACTAACACAGGGACTCATGACCTGCTCCTCGGAGATTAGGTCTATGTGAATAGAGATAACTAATGGATATTCTGGAGTGTTTGCTTCCCTTCCAGATACAGAGACGGACACGGGGACCCATGACCTGCTACCCGGAGATTGGTCTATGTGAAGGGATAACTGATGGATATTCTGTAGTATTTGCTTTCCTTCCAGAGATGGACACGGGGACCCATGACCTGTTCCTCGGAGACTGGGTCCATGTGAAGAGATAACTAATGTATATTCTGGAGTGTTTACTTCCTTTCCAGATCCAGAGACTGACACGGGGACCCATGACCTGCTCCCCGGAGATTGGGTCTATGTGACGAGCTAACTAATGTATATTCTGGAGTGTTTGCTTCCCTTCCAGATCCAGAGACTGACACGGGGACCCATGACCTGCTCCTCGGAGACTGGGTCCATGTTAAGAGATAACTAATGTATATTCTGGAGTGTTTGCTTCCCTTCCAGATCCAGAGACTGACACAGGGACTCATGACCTGCTCCCCGGAGATTAAGGTTAATGTGAATAGAAATAACTAATGGATATTCTGGAGTGTTTGCTTCCCTTCCAGATCCAGAGACTGATACGGGGACCCATGACCTGCTCCCCGGAGATTGGGTCCATGTGAAGAGATAACTAATGGATATTCTGGAGTGTTTGCTTCCCTTCCAGAGACTGACACGGGGACCCATGACCTGCTGCCCGGAGATTGGGTCTATGTGAAGAGATAACTAATGGATATTCAGGAGTGCTTGCTTCCCTTCCAGATCCAGAGACTGACACAGGGACTCATGACCTGCTTCTCGGAGATTAGGTCCATGTGATTAGAGATAACTAATGGATTTTCTGGAGTGTTTGCTTCCCTTCCAGATCCAGAGACTGACACGGGGACCATGACCTGCTGCCCGGAGATTGGGTCTATGTGAAGAGATAACTAATGGATATTCAGGAGTGCTTGCTTCCCTTCCAGATCCAGAGACTGACACAGGGACTCATGACCTGCTTCTCGGAGATTAGGTCCATGTGATTAGAGATAACTAATGGATATTCTGGAGTGTTTGCTTCCCTTCCAGATCCAGAGACTGACACGGGGACCCATGACCTGCTCCTCGGAGACTGGGTCCATGTTAAGAGATAACTAATGGATATTCTGGAGTGTTTACTTCCCTTCCAGATCCAGAGACTGACACGGGGACCCATGACCTGCTCCCGGAGATTGGGTCCATGTGAAGAGATAACTAATGGATATTCTGGAGTGTTTGCTTCCCTTCCAGATCCAGAGACTGACACGGGGACCCATGACCTGCTCCCCGGTGATTGGGTCCATGTGAAGTGATAACTAATGTATATTCTGGAGTGCTTGCTTCCCTTCCAGATCCAGAGACTGACATAGGGACCCATAACCTGCTCCCCGGAGATTGGGTCTATGTGAAGAGATAACTAATGTATATTCTGGAGTGTTTGCTTCCCTTCCAGATCCAGAGACTGACATGGGGACCCATGACCTGCTCCACGAAGACTGGGTCCATGTGAAGAGATAACTAATGGATATTCTGGAGTGTTTGCTTCCCTTCCAGAGACTGACACGGGGACCCATGACCTGCTGCCCGGAGATTGGGTCTATGTGAAGAGATAACTAATGGATATTCAGGAGTGCTTGCTTCCCTTCCAGATCCAGAGACTGACACAGGGACTCATGACCTGCTCTTCGGAGATTAGGTCCATGTGATTAGAGATAACTAATGGATTTTCTGGAGTGTTTGCTTCCCTTCCAGATCCAGAGACTGACACGGGGACCATGACCTGCTGCCCGGAGATTGGGTCTATGTGAAGAGATAACTAATGGATATTCAGGAGTGCTTGCTTCCCTTCCAGATCCAGAGACTGACACAGGGACTCATGACCTGCTTCTCGGAGATTAGGTCCATGTGATTAGAGATAACTAATGGATATTCTGGAGTGTTTGCTTCCCTTCCAGATCCAGAGACTGACACGGGGACCCATGACCTGCTCCTCGGAGACTGGGTCCATGTTAAGAGATAACTAATGGATATTCTGGAGTGTTTACTTCCCTTCCAGATCCAGAGACTGACACAGGGACCCATGACCTGCTCCCCGGTGATTGGGTCCATGTGAAGTGATAACTAATGTATATTCTGGAGTGCTTGCTTCCCTTCCAGATCCAGAGACTGACATAGGGACCCATAACCTGCTCCCCGGAGATTGGGTCTATGTGAAGAGATAACTAATGTATATTCTGGAGTGTTTGCTTCCCTTCCAGATCCAGAGACTGACATGGGGACCCATGACCTGCTCCACGAAGACTGGGTCCATGTGAAGAGATAACTAATGTATATTCTGGAGTGTTTGCTTCCCTTCCAGATCCAGAGACTGACACGGGGACCCATGACCTGCTCCCTGGAGACTGGGTCCATGTGAAGAGATAACTAATGTTTATTCTGGAGTGTTTGCTTCCCTTCCAGATCGAGAATGACATGGGGACCCATGACCTGCTCCCCGGAGACTGGGTCCATGTTAAGAGATAACTAATGGATATTCTGGAGTGTTTGCTTCCCTTCAAGATCTACAGACTCACACGGGGATCCATGTACTGCTCCCCGGAGATTGGGTCTATGTGAAGAGATAACTAATGGATATTCAGGAGTGCTTGCTTCCCTTCCAGATCCAGAGACTAACACAGGGACTCATGACCTGCTCCTCGGAGATTAGGTCTTAGTGAATAGAGATAACTAATGGATATTCTGGAGTGTTTGCTTCCCTTCCAGATACAGAGACGGACACGGGGACCCATGACCTGCTACCCGGAGATTGGTCTATGTGAAGGGATAACTGATGGATATTCTGTAGTATTTGCTTTCCTTCCAGAGATGGACACGGGGACCCATGACCTGTTCCTCGGAGACTGGGTCCATGTGAAGAGATAACTAATGTATATTCTGGAGTGTTTACTTCCTTTCCAGATCCAGAGACTGACACGGGGACCCATGACCTGCTCCCCGGAGATTGGGTCTATGTGACGAGCTAACTAATGTATATTCTGGAGTGTTTGCTTCCCTTCCAGATCCAGAGACTGACACGGGGACCCATGACCTGCTCCTCGGAGACTGGGTCCATGTTAAGAGATAACTAATGTATATTCTGGAGTGTTTGCTTCCCTTCCAGATCCAGAGACTGACACAGGGACTCATGACCTGCTCCCCGGAGATTAAGGTTAATGTGAATAGAGATAACTAATGGATATTCTGGAGTGTTTGCTTCCCTTCCAGATCCAGAGACTGATACGGGGACCCATGACCTGCTCCCCGGAGATTGGGTCCATGTGAAGAGATAACTAATGGATATTCTATAGTGTTTGCTTCCCTTCCAGAGACTGACACGGGGACCCATGACCTGCTCCCCGGAGATTGGGTCCATGTGAAGAGATAACTAATGGATATTCTGGAGTGTTTGCTTCCCTTTCAGTGACTGACACGGGGACCCATGACCTGCTCCCCGGAGATTGGGTCCATGTGATTAGAGATAACTAATGGATATTCTGGAGTGTTTGCTTCCCTTCCAGAGACTGACACGGGGACCCATGACCTGCTGCCCGGAGATTGGGTCTATGTGAAGAGATAACTAATGGATATTCAGGAGTGCTTGCTTCCCTTCCAGATCCAGAGACTGACACAGGGACTCATGACCTGCTTCTCGGAGATTAGGTCCATGTGATTAGAGATAACTAATGGATATTCTGGAGTGTTTGCTTCCCTTCCAGATCCAGAGACTGACACGGGGACCATGACCTGCTGCCCGGAGATTGGGTCTATGTGAAGAGATAACTAATGGATATTCAGGAGTGCTTGCTTCCCTTCCAGATCCAGAGACTGACACAGGGACTCATGACCTGCTTCTCGGAGATTAGGTCCATGTGATTAGAGATAACTAATGGATATTCTGGAGTGTTTGCTTCCCTTCCAGATCCAGAGACTGACACGGGGACCCATGACCTGCTCCTCGGAGACTGGGTCCATGTTAAGAGATAACTAATGGATATTCTGGAGTGTTTACTTCCCTTCCAGATCCAGAGACTGACACGGGGACCCATGACCTGCTCCCGGAGATTGGGTCCATGTGAAGAGATAACTAATGGATATTCTGGAGTGTATGCTTCCCTTTCAGATCTAGAGACAGACACGGGGACACATGATCTGCTCCACGGAGATTGGGTCCATGTGAAAAGATAACTAATGTATATTGTGGAGTGTTTGCTTTCCGTCCAAATCTGGAGACTGACACAGGCACCCATGACCTGCTCTTCGGAGATTGGGTCTATGTGAAGACATAACTGATGGATATTCTGGAGTGTTTGCTTGCCTTTCAGAGATGGACACGGGAACCCATGACCTGCGTCCCGGAGAATGGGTCTATGTGAAGAGATAACTAATGGATATTCTGAAATAAAAGGAAAAAAACCTCAGCGCTCGCACCGTGGAATAGGTGGAAATAGAATGTACTGAAGAGATTAAGGTTATATCACTTACTTCAAGGAGGCGCCTTTAGGGTAGGCGCCTCCTAATCCAAATAGGCGTATCAAATATGGTACCGATCAACAGTGATGAACAGGTTCCACGATTTTAATAAAATAAAATAAAATAAAAATATAATACACAACGCGTTTCGGCCGCACGGCCTTTTTCAAGTGTACATTGTATGAGTAAAACTGAACATATATAATGATAAAAATACCTTGTAATCCTGTGACAAATGAAGGTAATCAAGCTGCCAAATCCAGACCGGCATCTGTTGTGTCGGCATCAATGCATATTATGAAGGGAAGTGAATAGGAAGGGGAGGGGGAGTGAAGAAAGGAGAGGGAGGGGGGAGGGGGGTCACTGCTGATATATAGCAATGAGTAATTACCAAACTGTTACGTTCATGTCGGCATCAATTGTGTCGGCATCTGATAGTATAACAACTTATTGCAGGGAGGGAAAAACAAAGGAAACACTGCTAACGTGTTGATGTTACGTAGTTAGCAAGACAGATGCTTCTATACTTATATCTACTTTGTCGGTATAGATTAGCATAATCATACATTACAGGGGCAAGGGGGGAGGGGGAAGGGGGAAGAGAAAGACACTGATGGTGCTGTGTAAAATAACGTAATCTATAGAGTGTTTGCTTTCCGTCCAAATCTGGAGACTGACACAGGCACCCATGACCTGCTCTTCGGAGATTGGGTCTATGTGAAGACATAACTGATGGATATTCTGGAGTATTTGCTTGCCTTTCAGAGATGGACATGGGAACCCATGACCTGCGTCCCGGAGAATGGGTCTATGTGAAGAGATAACTAATGGATATTCTGGAATGTTTGCTCTCCTTTCAGATCTAGAGACTGACACAGGGACCTATGACCTGCTCCCCGGAGATTGGGTCCATGTGAAGAGATAACTAATGGATATTCTGGAGTGTTTGCTTCCTTCCAGATCCAGAGATGGACACGGGGACCCATGACCTGCTCCCCGGACATTAAGTCCATGTGTAGAGATAACTTATGGATGTTCTGGAGTGATTGCTTCCCTCCCAGATCTAGAGATGGATACGAGGACCCATGACCTGTTCCCCGGAGATTGGGTTTGTGTTAGGAGATAACTAATGGATGTACAGGAGTGTTTGCTTGCCTTCCAGAGACAATACAGGGACCCATGACCTGCTGCCCGGAGACTGGGTCCATGTGAAGAGATAACTAATGGATATACGGGAGTGTTTGCTTGCCTTCCAGAGACGATACAGGGACCCATGACCTGCTGCCCGGAGATTGGATCCATGTGAAGAGATAACTAATGGATATACTGGAGTTTTTGCTTTCCTTCCAGATCCAGAGACTGACACGGGGACCCATGAACTGCTCCCGGAGATCGGGTCTATGTGAAGAGATAACGGATATTCAGGAGTGTTTGCTTCCCTTTCGGATCCAGAGACTGACCCAGGGACTCATGACCTGCTCCTCGGAGATTAGGTCCATGTGAAGAGATAACTATTGGATTTTCTGGAGTGTCTGCTTCCCTTCCAGATACAGAGATGGACACGGGGTCCCCTACCTGCTCTTCGGAGATTGGGTCTATGTGAAGAGATAACTAACGGATATTCTACGGCTACATATGCTACGACTTTTCCGCCCGCTGTCCATGCGAGTAGCAGTTATCTATCGCCCCCCAGGTGCTGCTCGCCTGTTTTTGGACCACTTGGCTGCCTGGCTCCCCCACTTCCCATCCTGTGAAATTCCAACCCTCATCTTAGGTGATTTTAACATCCCCACTAATGACCCCAACTCCCCATCTGCCTCTCAGCTTCTTTCACTCACCTCGTCCCTTGGTCTCTTTCAACTCACAGCCTCTCCCACTCTCAGGGATGGCAATACTCTGGATCTGGTCTTCCTCCGGCTCTGCTCTGCTGCCAACTTCACTAACTCCCCTCTCTCGCTCTCGGATTATAACCTCCTCTCTTTCTCTGTCATGCTCCCTAACATCTCTCCAGACCCACCTACCTACAGTACCTACAGGAACCTTAAGGCCATTCACACCCAGAACTTTGCTGAATCCCTACAGTCCTCTCTGTCCCCCATCTCTCTCCTCACCTGCCCCAACCTGGCTGCCGCTCACTACAAACTCCGCTCTCAAACATGCCCTGGATGAAGCGGTGCCCCCCCAGGACCCGAGCCATCCGATGTAGACCACGGCAACCCTGGCTCACGCCTCAAACGCGCTTCATCCGGCGGTGCTCTAGAAGTGCTGAACGGCTGTGGAGGAAATCGCAAACGTCCGCAGACTTCCTCCACTACAAATTCATGCTCAGAACCTACAACCTTGCCCTCCACCATGCCAAACAAGTCTATTTCACCTCTCTAGTCTCCTCACTATCCCACAACCCTAAACGGCTCTTTGATACTTTTCACTCCCTTCTCAGCCCTAAACCACAGCCCCCGGTGACGGATCTCAGTGCCGAAGAGCTGGCTGCTTACTTCAAAAAGAAAATTGATGACATCCGTCAGGAAATAATTTCCCAACCCCAGACTAGCCCTGACCCTAGTCTTGTCAGCACTGCATCTAGCTCCTGCTCACTGTCTGTACTCAGACCAGCGACAGAGGAAGAAGTCTCCGAATTGCTCTTCTCTGCTCGCCCCACCACCTGCGCTAGCGACCCCCTCCCCTCACACCTCCTCCGTTCCTTCTCCCCAGTGGTCATCTCCCATCTCACCACTATATTCAACCTCTCTCTGACCTCTGGCATCTTTCCCTCTTCTTTCAAACACGCCATCATATCCCCACTGCTAAAGAAGCCGACTCTGGACGCGACTGATGCTGCCAACTACCGACCCATCTCAAACCTCCCCTTCATCTCCAAACTACTAAAACGGCTGGTTTACTCCCGCCTTGTAAGCTACCTATCAGAGCACTCTCTCCTAGACCCCCTACAGTCTGGCTTCCGACCTCAACACTCGACAGAAACTGCCCTTACAAGGGTATCCAATGACCTACTGACAGCCAAATCGAGGGGCGATTACTCCCTACTGATCCTCCTCAACCTCTCCGCAGCATTTGACACTATTGACCACAAACTCCCCCTCAGTATGCTACGCTCCATTGGCCTAAAGGATACTGCCCTCTTCTGGTTCTCTTCCTACCTATCTGACCACTCTTTCAGTGTCTCCTTTGCTGACTCTACCTCCCCTCCTCTTCCCCTTGCTGTTGGGGTCCCCTAGGGCTCTGTCCTTGGCCCCCTTCTTTTCTCCATCTATATAGCCCCTGTTGGACAAACCATCAGGAGATTTGGCCTCCAATACCACCTGTATGCTGATGACACCCAGCTATACACCTCTTCCCGTGACATCTCTGCACCTTCACTCCAAAACATCACTAACTGTCTGTCCGCTGTCTCTAACACCATGTCCTCTCTCTACCTAAAACTAAACCTCTCTAAAACTGACCTGCTGGTATTTCCACTCTCCACTAACCGACCTCATCCTGACATCTCCATCTCAGTGTGTGGCGCCACCATAATTCCTGGACAACATGCCCGCTGCCTTGGAGTCATATTTAATTCTGATCTCTCTTTTGCCCCCTACATCCAATCTCTGGCCCGAACATGTCCGCTGCACCTCAAGAACATCGCAAGAATCCGCTCTTTTCTCACTGTGGACACGCTAAAAACGCTTACTGTTGCCCTCATCCACTCCCGGCTCGATTATTGCAACTCGTTGCTGATCGGCCTCCCCTGCACCAGACTCTACCCTCTCCAATCCATCCTGAATGCGGCAGCCAGGCTCATCTTCCTGTCCAGCTGCTACTCGGACGCCTCTGCCCTGTGCCGGTTACTGCACTGGCTGCCCGTTAAATACAGAATTCAATTTAAACTCGCCACCTTCATCCACAAAGCCCTCCACAGTGCAGCGCCCCCCTATATCGCCTCCCTCATCTCAATCCATCAGCCAGCCCGGGCTCTCCGCTCTGCTAACGAAACCAGACTGAGCGCCCCTTTAATTCGAACTTCTCATTCCCGCCTCCTAGACTTCTCCAGAGCAGCACCGGTCCTCTGGAATGCACTACCAAAGGCTACCCGAGCAATCCAGGACTCGCAGAACTTCAGGCGTGCTCTAAAAACGCACCTCTTCAGGGAGGCATACCAAATTCCCTAAACAAACCCCTCTGTACTCTGCCTGATAACATGCTCCCTGACCTACTGACTGCAATCCCTGCTAGCTATCATAAACCGCTCCTGCAGTCATACTGTTTCTGCCGTTACACGGCTAAATGTCTGACCATTGTCTATGTGTATATCACGCCTCACTCTCCACCTCGCCATACAGTGCACATCTCCAGCCCTTTACCTTCTGTATCCCCCCATTACTTGTAGTATGTAAGCTCGTTGGAGCAGGACCCGCACCCCTATTGTTTCTATCAATTGATTACTATGTAACCGTGGTTCTGTAATGTTTGTACTTTTGTCTTTCTGTATCCCCCGTCTATGTAAGTGCTGCGGAATATGTTGGCGCTATACAAATAAAGTTTATTATTATAATCTGGAGAGTTTGCTTTCCTTCCAGAGACTGACACGGGGACCCATGAGCTGCTCCCCGGAGATTGGGTCTGTGGGAAGAGATAACTGATGGATATTCTGGAGTGTTTACTTCCCTTCCAAAGACTGACACGGGGACCCATGACCTGCTCTTCGGAGATTGGGTCCATATGAATAGATAATGAATGGATATTCTGGAGTGTTTGCTTCCCTTCCAGATCCAGAGATGGACACGGGGACCCATGACTTGCTCCCCGGAGATTGGGTCCATGTGAAGAGATAATAATGCATATACTGGAGTGTTCGCTTGCCTTCCAGACATGACACCGGGACCCATGACCTGCTCCCCGGAGATTGGGTCCATGTGAGGAGATAACTAATGGATATTCGGGAGTGTTTGCTTCCCTTCCTGATCCAGAGACTGACACTGGGACCCATGACCTGCTCCCCGGAGATTGGGTCTATGTGAAGAGATAACTAATGGATATTCGGGAGTGTTTGCTTCCCTTCCTGATCCAGAGACTGACACGGGGACCCATGACCTGCTCCCCGGTGATTGGGTCCATGTGAAGAGATAACTAATGGATGTTCTGGAGTGTTTCCTTCCCTTCCAGATCCAGAGACTGACACGGGGACTCATGACCTGCTCCCCGGAAATTGGGTTTATGTGAACAGATAACTAATGGATACACTGGAGTGTTTGCTTCCCTTCCACATCTAGAGACTGACTTGGGGACCCCTGACCTGCTCCCCAGAGATTGTGTCCACGTGAAGAGATAGCTGATAATCTGGAGTATTTGCTCTCCTTCCAGAGATGGACACGGGGACCCATGACCTGCTACCCGGAGATTGGATCCATGTGAAGAGATAACTAATGGATATTCTGGAGTGTTTGCTTCCCTTCCAGATACAGAGATGGACACGGGGACCCATCAACTGCTCCCCGGAGATTGGGTCCGTGTGAAGAGATAACTAATGGATATACTGGAGTGTTTGCTTGCCTTCCAGAGATGGACACGGGGACCCATGTCCTGCTACCCGGAGATTGGATCCATGTGAAGAGATAACTAATGGATATTCTGGAGTGTTTGCTTCCCTTCCAGATCCAGAGACTGACACGGGGACCCATGACCTTCTCCCCAGAAATAAGGTTTATGTGAAGAACTAACTAATGGATATTCTGGAGTGTTTGCTTCCCTTCCAGATCCAGAGACTGACATGGGGACCCATGACCTGCTCCCCGGAGATTGGGTCCATGATAAAAGATAACTAATGGATATTCTGGAGTATTTGCTTCCCTTTCAGATCCAGAGACTGACACTGGGACTCATGACCTGCTCATCGGAGATTAGTTCCATGTAAAGAGATAACTAATGGATATTCAGGAGTGTTTGCTTCCCTCCCAGATCCAGAGATGGACACGGGCACCCATGACCTGCTCTTCAGAGATTGATTCTATGTGAAGAGATAACTAATGGATATTCTGGAGTGTTTGCTTCCCTTCCAGAGACTGACACGGGGACCCATGACCTACTCCGCGGAGATTGGTTCCATGTGAAGAGATAACTAATGGATATTCTGAAGTGTTTGATTCCCTCCCAGATCCAGAGGTGGACACGGGGACCCATGACTTGTTTCACGGAGATTGGGTCTGTGGGAAGAGATAACTGATGGATATTCTGGAATGTTTGCTCCCCTTTCAGATCTAGAGACTGACACGGGAACCCATGACCTGCTCCCCGGAGATTGGGTCCATGTGAAGAGATAACTAATGGATATTCTGGTGTGTTTACTTACCTTCCAAATCTAGAGACTGACACAGGCACCCATGACCTGCTCTTCGAAGATTGGGTTTATGTGACGACATAATTGATGGATATTCTGGAGTGTTTGCTTCGCTTCCAGATCCAGAGATGAACACAAGGACCCCTGACCTGCTCCCCGGAGATTGGGTCCATGATAAAAGATAACTAATGGATATTCAGGAGTATTTGCTTCCCTTTCAGATCCAGAGACTGACATTGGAATCATGACCTGCTCTTCGGAGATTGGGTCCATGTAAAGAGATAACTAATGGATATTCTGGAGTGTTTGCTTCCCTCCCAGATCCAGAGATGGACACGGGGACCCATGACCTGCTCTTTGGAGATTGGGTCTACGTGAAGAGATAACTAATGAATATTCTGGAGTGCTTGCTTCCCTTCCAGAGACGGACACGGGGACCCATGACCTACTCTGCAGAGATTGGTTCCATGTGAAGAGATAACTAATGGATATTCTGGAGTGTTTACTTTCCTTCCAAAGACTGACACGGGGACCCATGACCTGCTCTCCGGAGATTGGGTCCATGTGAAGAGATAACTAATGGATATTCTGGAGTGTTTGCTTCCCTTCCCGATCCAGAGACTGACACGGGGACCCATGACCTGCTCCCCGGAGATTGGGTCCATGTGAAGAGATAACTAATGTATATTCTGGTGTGTTTACTTACCTTCCAAAACTAGAGACTGACACAGGCACCCATGACCTGCTCTTCGGAGATTGGGTCTATGTGAAGATATAACTGATGAATATTCTGGAGTGTTTGCTTACCTTCCAGATCCAGAGATGGACACGGGGACCCATAACCTGCTCTTTGGAGATTGGGTCTATGTGAAGAGATAACTAATGGATATTCTGGAATGTTTGCTTCCCTTTCAGATCTAGAGACTGACACGGGGACCCATGACCTGCTCCCCGGAGATTGGGTCCATGTGAAGAGATAACTAATGGATGTTCTGGAGTGTTTCCTTCCCTTCCAGATCCAGAGACTGACACGGGGACTCATGACCTGCTCCCCGGAAATTGGGTTTATGTGAACAGATAACTAATGGATACACTGGAGTGTTTGCTTCCCTTCCACATCTAGAGACTGACTTGGGGACCCCTGACCTGCTCCCCAGAGATTGTGTCCACGTGAAGAGATAGCTGATAATCTGGAGTATTTGCTCTCCTTCCAGAGATGGACACGGGGACCCATGACCTGCTACCCGGAGATTGGATCCATGTGAAGAGATAACTAATGGATATTCTGGAGTGTTTGCTTCCCTTCCAGATACAGAGATGGACACGGGGACCCATCAACTGCTCCCCGGAGATTGGGTCCGTGTGAAGAGATAACTAATGGATATACTGGAGTGTTTGCTTGCCTTCCAGAGATGGACACGGGGACCCATGTCCTGCTACCCGGAGATTGGATCCATGTGAAGAGATAACTAATGGATATTCTGGAGTGTTTGCTTCCCTTCCAGATCCAGAGACTGACACGGGGACCCATGACCTTCTCCCCAGAAATAAGGTTTATGTGAAGAACTAACTAATGGATATTCTGGAGTGTTTGCTTCCCTTCCAGATCCAGAGACTGACATGGGGACCCATGACCTGCTCCCCGGAGATTGGGTCCATGATAAAAGATAACTAATGGATATTCTGGAGTATTTGCTTCCCTTTCAGATCCAGAGACTGACACTGGGACTCATGACCTGCTCATCGGAGATTAGTTCCATGTAAAGAGATAACTAATGGATATTCAGGAGTGTTTGCTTCCCTCCCAGATCCAGAGATGGACACGGGCACCCATGACCTGCTCTTCAGAGATTGATTCTATGTGAAGAGATAACTAATGGATATTCTGGAGTGTTTGCTTCCCTTCCAGAGACTGACACGGGGACCCATGACCTACTCCGCGGAGATTGGTTCCATGTGAAGAGATAACTAATGGATATTCTGAAGTGTTTGATTCCCTCCCAGATCCAGAGGTGGACACGGGGACCCATGACTTGTTTCACGGAGATTGGGTCTGTGGGAAGAGATAACTGATGGATATTCTGGAATGTTTGCTCCCCTTTCAGATCTAGAGACTGACACTGGAACCCATGACCTGCTCCCCGGAGATTGGGTCCATGTGAAGAGATAACTAATGGATATTCTGGTGTGTTTACTTACCTTCCAAATCTAGAGACTGACACAGGCACCCATGACCTGCTCTTCGAAGATTGGGTTTATGTGACGACATAATTGATGGATATTCTGGAGTGTTTGCTTCGCTTCCAGATCCAGAGATGAACACAAGGACCCCTGACCTGCTCCCCGGAGATTGGGTCCATGATAAAAGATAACTAATGGATATTCAGGAGTATTTGCTTCCCTTTCAGATCCAGAGACTGACATTGGAATCATGACCTGCTCTTCGGAGATTGGGTCCATGTAAAGAGATAACTAATGGATATTCTGGAGTGTTTGCTTCCCTCCCAGATCCAGAGATGGACACGGGGACCCATGACCTGCTCTTTGGAGATTGGGTCTACGTGAAGAGATAACTAATGAATATTCTGGAGTGCTTGCTTCCCTTCCAGAGACGGACACGGGGACCCATGACCTACTCTGCAGAGATTGGTTCCATGTGAAGAGATAACTAATGGATATTCTGGAGTGTTTACTTTCCTTCCAAAGACTGACACGGGGACCCATGACCTGCTCTCCGGAGATTGGGTCCATGTGAAGAGATAACTAATGGATATTCTGGAGTGTTTGCTTCCCATCCCGATCCAGAGACTGACACGGGGACCCATGACCTGCTCCCCGGAGATTGGGTCCATGTGAAGAGATAACTAATGTATATTCTGGTGTGTTTACTTACCTTCCAAAACTAGAGACTGACACAGGCACCCATGACCTGCTCTTCGGAGATTGGGTCTATGTGAAGATATAACTGATGAATATTCTGGAGTGTTTGCTTACCTTCCAGATCCAGAGATGGACACGGGGACCCATAACCTGCTCTTTGGAGATTGGGTCTATGTGAAGAGATAACTAATGGATATTCTGGAATGTTTGCTTCCCTTTCAGATCTAGAGACTGACACGGGGACCCATGACCTGCTCCCCGGAGATTGGGTCCATGTGAAGAGATAACTAATGTATATACTGGTGTGTTTACTGACCTTCCAAATCAAGAGACTGACACAGGCACCCATGACCTGCTCTTCGAAGATTGGGTTTATGTGACGACATAACTGATGGATATTCTGGAGTGTTTGCTTCCCTTCCTGATCCAGAGATGGACACGAGGACCCATGACCTGCTCCCCGGAGATTGGGTCTATGTGAAGCGATAACTCATGGATATTCTGGAATGTTTGCTCTCCTTTCAGATCTAGAGACTGACACGGAAACCCATGACCTGCTCCCCGGAGATTGGGTCCATGTGAAGAGATAACTAATGGATATTCTGGTGTGTTTACTTACCTTCCAAATCTAGAGACTGACATAGGGACCCATGACCTGCTCTTCGAAGATTGCTTTTATGTGAAGACATAACTGATGGATATTCTGGAGTGTTTGCTTACCTTCCAAAGAAGGACACGGGGACCCATGACCTGCGTCCCGGAGATTGGGTCCATGTAAAGAGATAACTAATAGATATACTGGAGTGTTTGCTTGCCTTCCAGAGATGATACAGGGACCCATGACCTGCTACACGGAGATTAGGTCTATGTGAAGACATAACTGATGGATATTCTGAAGTGTTTGCTTACCTTCCAGAGATGGACACGGGGACCCATGGCCTGTGTCCCGGAGATTGGGTCCATGTGAAGAGATAACTAATGGATATACTGGAGTGTTTGCTTGCCTTCCAGAGATGATACAGGGACCCATGACCTGCTCCCCGGAGATTAGGTCTTTGTGAAGATATAACTGATGGATATTCTGAAGTGTTTGCTTACCTTCCAGAGATGGACACGGGGACCGATGGCCTGCGTCCCGGAGATTGGGTCCATGTGAAGAGATAACTAATGTATATTCTGGTGTGTTTACTTCCCTTCCAAATCTAGGGACTGACACAGGCACCCATGACCTGCTCTTCGGAGATTGGGTCTATGTAAAGACATAACTGATGAATATTCTGGAGTGTTTGCTTACCTTCCAAAGATGGACACGGGGACCCATGACCTGCTCCCGGATTTTGGGTCTATGTAAAGAGATAACTCATGGATATTCTGGAATGTTTGCTCTCCTTTTAGATATAGAGACTGACACGTGGACCCATGACCTGCTCCCGGAGATTGGGTCCATGTAAAGATATAACGAATGGATATTCTGGAGTGTTTGCTGTCCTTCCCGTGATGGACAAGGGGACCCATGACCTGCTCCCTGGAGATTGGATCTATGTGAAGAGACAATTAATGGATATTCTGGAGTGTTTGCTTCCTTTCCAGATCCAGAGACTGACACGGGGATCCATGACCTGCTCCCGGACATTGGGTCTATGTGAAGAGATATCTAATAGATATTCTGGAGTGTTTGCTTCCCTTCCAGATTCAGAGACTGATACGGTGACCCATGACCTGCTCCCCGGAGATTGGGTCCATGTGAAGAGATAACTAATGGATATTCTGGAGTGTTTGCTTGCCTTCCCGAGATGGACACAGGGACCCATGACCTGCTCCCCGGAGATTGGGTCCATGTGAAGAGATAACTAATGTATATTCTGGTGTGTTTACTTCCCTTCCAAATCTAGAGACTGAAACAGGCACTCATGACCTGCTCTTCGGAGATTGGGTCTATGTGAAGACATAACTGATGGATATTCTGGAGTGTTTGCTTACCTTCCAAAGATGGACACGGGGACCCATGACCTGCGTTTCGGAGATTGGGTCCATGTGAAGAGATAACTAATGGATGTTCAGGAGTGTTTGCTTCCCTTCCAGATCCAGAGATGGACACGGGGACCCATAACCTGCTCCCCGGAGATTGGGTCCATGTGAAGAGATAACTAATGGATATGCTGGAGTGTATGCTTGCCTTCCAGAGATGATACAGGGACCCATGACCTGCTTCCCAGAGATTAGGTCTATGTAAAGACATAACTGATGGTTATTCTGGAGTGTTTGCTTCCCTTCCAGATCCAGAGATGGACATGGGGACCCATAACCTGCTCCCCGGAGATTGGGTCCATGTGAAGAGATAACTAATGGATATGCTGGAGTATATGCTTGCCTTCCAGAGATGATACAGGGACCCATGACCTGCTCCCCAGAGATTAGGTCTATGTGAAGAGATAACTAATGGATATTCTGGAATGTTTGCTGGCCTTCCAGAGATGGACACGGGGATCCATGACCTGCTCCCTGGAGATTTGGTCCATGTGAGGAGACAATTAATGGATATTCTGGAGTGTTTGCTTCTCTTCCAGATCCTGAGACTGACAGGGGACCCATGACCTGCTTCCCGGCAATTGGGTTTATGTGAAGAGATAATTAATGGATATACTGGAGTGTTTGCTTCCCTTCCAGACCTAGAGACTGACTCGGGGACCCCTGACCTGCTCCCCGGAGATTGGGTCCATGTGAAGAGATAGCTGATGGATATTCTGGAGTGTTTGCTTTCCTTCCAGAGATGGACACGGGGACTCATGACCTGCTACCTGGAGTTTGGATCCATGTGAAGAGATAACTAATGGATATTCTGGAGTGTTTGCTTGCATACCAGAGACGGACACGGGGACCCATGACCTGCTCCCCAGCGATTGGGTCTATGTAAAGAGATAACTAATGGATATTCTGGAGTGTTTGCTTGGCTTCCAGAGATGGACATGGGGACCCTTGAGCTGCTCCCCGGAGATTGGGTCCATGTATAGAGATAACTATTGGATATTCTGGAGTGTTTGCTTGCCTTTCAGAGATGGACACGGGGACCCATAACCTGCTCCCCGGAGATTAGGTCCATGTGAAGACATAACTAATGGATATCCTGGAGTGTTTGCTTGCCTTCCAGAGACAGACTTGGGGACTCATGACCTGCGCCTTGGAGATTAGGTCCATGTGAAGAGATAACTATTGGATATTCTGGAGTGTTTGCTTGCCTTCCAGATCCAGAGATGGACACGTGGACCCATGACCTGCTCCCAGGGATTGGGTCTATGTGAAGAGATAACTAATGGATATTCTGGAGTGTTTGCTTTCATTCCAGATCCTGATACGGGGACCCTTGACCTGCTCCCCAGAGATTGGGTGTAGGGGAAGAGATAAATAATTGATATTCTGGAGTGTTTGCTTCCCTTCCAGAGACGGACACGTGGACCCATGACCTGCTCCGCGGAGATTGGCTCCATGTGAAGAGATAACTATTGGATAATCTGGAGTGTTTGATTCTCTTCCAGATCCAGAGACTGACGCGGGGACCCATGACCTGCTCTTCGGAGATTGGGTCTACGTGAAGAGATAACTAATAGATATTCTGGAGTGTTTACTTTCTTTCCAGAGACTGACACAGGGACCCATGACCTGCTCCCTGGAGATTGGGTCCATGTGAAGAGATAACTAATGGATATTCTGGAGTGTTTGCTTTCCTTCCAAAGACTGACACGAGGACCCATGACTTGCTCTTCGGAGATTGGGTCCATGTAAATAGATAACTAATGGATATTCTGGAATGTTTGCTCTCCTTTCAGAACTAGAGACTAACACGTGGACCCATGACCTGCTCCCCGGAGATTGGGTCCATTTGAAGAGATAACTAATGGATATTCTGGAGTGTTTGCTTGCCTTCCCGAGATGGACATGGGGACCCATGACCTGCGTCCCGGAGATTGGATCTATGTGAAGAGATAACTAATGGATATTCTGGAATGTTTGCTTACCTTCCAGAGATGGACACGGGGACCCATGACCTGCATCCAGGAGATTGGGTCTATGTGAAGAGATAACTAATGGATATTCTGGAATGTTTGCTCTCCTTTCAGATCTAGAGACTGACACGTGGACCCATGACCTCCTCCCCGGAGATTGGGTCCATGTGAAGAGATAACTAATGGATATTCTGGAATGTTTGCTCTCCTTTCAGATCTAGAGACTGACACGGGGACCCATGACCTGCTCCCCGGAGATTGGGGCCATGTGAAGAGATAACTAATGTATATTCTGGTGTGTTTGCTTCCCTTCCAAATCTAAAGACTGACTCAGGCACCCATGACCTGCTCTTCAGAGATTGGGTCTATGTGATGACATAACTGATGAATATTCTAGAGTGTTTGCTTACCTTCCAAAGATGGACACGGGGACCCATGACCTGCGTCCCGGAGATTGGGTCCATGTAAAGAGATAACTAATGGATAAACTAGAGTGCTTGCTTGCCTTCCATAGATGATACAGGGACCCATGACCTGCTCCCCAGAGATTAGGTCTATGTGAAGAGATAACTAATGGATATTCTGGAATGTTTGCTTGCCTTCCAGATCCAGAGGCTGACACGGGGACCCATGACCTGCTCCTCGGTGATTGGGTCCATGTGAAGAGATAACTAATGGATATTCTGGAGTGTTTCCTTCCCTTCCAGATCCAGAGGCTGACACGGAGACCCATGACCTGCTCCCCGGAAATAGGGTTTATGTGAAGAACAAACTAATTGATATTCTGGAGTGTTTGCTTCCCTTCCAGATCCAGAGATGGACACGAGGACCCATGACCTGCTCCCCGGAGATTGGGTCCATGATAAAAAAATAACTAATGGATATTCAGGAGTGTTTACTTGCCTTCCAGATCCAGAGACTGACACGGGGACCCATGACCTGCTCCTCGGAGATTAGGTCCATGTGAAGAGATAACTAATGGATATTCTGGAGTGTTTGCTTGCCTTCCAGATCCAGAGACTGACACGGGGACCCATAACCTGCTCCCAGGGATTATGTCTATGTGAAGAGATAACTAATGGATATTCTGGAGTGTTTGCTTCCCTTCCAGATACTGATACGGGGACCCATGACCTGCTCCCCAGAGATTGGGTCCATGTGAAGAGATAAATAATTGATATTCTGGAGTGTTTGCTTACCCTCCAGAGACGGACACGGAGACCCATGACCTGCTCCGCGGAGATTGGTTCCATGTGAAGAGATAACTAATGGATATTCTGGAGTGTTTGATTCCCTTCCAGATCCAGAGACTGACACGGGGACCCATGACCTGCTCTTCGGAGATTGGGTCTATGTGAAGAGATAACTAATGGATATTCTGAAGTCTTTGCTTCCCTCCCAGATCCAGAATTGGACACGGGGACCCATGACTTGTTTCACGGAGATTGGGTCTGTGGGAAGAGATAACTGATGGATATTCTGGAGTTTTTACTTCCCTTCCAAAGACTGACACGGGGACCCATGACCTGCTCTCCAGAGATTGGGTCCATGTAAATAGATAACTAATGGATATTCTGGAGTGTTTGCTTCCCTTCCAGATCCAGAGACTGACACAGGGACCCATGACCTGCTCCCCGGAGATTGGGTCCATGTGAAGAGATAACTAATGGATTTTCTGGAATGTTTGCTCTCCCTTCAGATCTAGAGACTGATACGGGGACCCATGACCTGCTCCCTGGAGATTGGGTCCATGTGAAGAGATAGCCAATGGATATTCTGGAGTGTTTGCTTCCTTTCCAGAGACTGACACGGGGACCCATGACCTGCTCCGCGGAGATTGGGTCCATGTGAAGAGATAACTAATGGATATTCTGGAGTGTTTGCTTCCCTTCCAGATCCAGAGACTGACACGGGGACCCATGACCTGCTCCCCGGAAATAGGGTTTATGTGAAGAACTAACTAAGGGATATTCTGGAGTGTTTGCTTCCCTTCCAAATCCAGAGATGGACATGAGGACCCATGACTGCTTCCCGGAGATTGGGTCCATGATAAAAATAACTAATGGATATTCAGGATTTTTTGCCTCCCTTCCTGAATCAGAGACTGACACAGGGGCTCATGACCTGCTGCTCGGAGATTAGGTCCATGTTAAGAGATAAATAATGGACATTCTGGAGTGTTTGCTTGCCTTCCGGATCCAGAGACTGACACGGGAACCCATGACCTACTCCCCGGTGATTGGGTCCATGTGAAGAGATAAATAATGGACATTCTGGAGTGTTTCCTTCCCTTCCAGATCCAGAGACGGGGACCCATGACCTGCTCCCCGGAAATTAGATTTATGTGAAGAGATAATTAATGGATATACTGGAGTGTTTGCTTCCCTTCCAGATCCAGAGACTGACACGGGGACCCATGACCCGCTCCCCGGAGATTGGGTCCATGTGAAGAAATAACTAATGGATATTCTGGAGTGTTTGCTTCCCTTCCAGATCCAGAGACTGACACGGGGACCCAAGACCTGCTCCCCGGAGATTGGGTCCATGTGAAGAGATAAATAATGGACATTCTGGAGTGTTTCCTTCCCTTCCAGATCCAGAGACGGGGACCCATGACCTGCTCCCCGGAAATTAGGTTTATGTGAAGAGATAATTAATGGATATACTGGAGTGTTTGCTTCCCTTCCAGATCTAGAGACTGACTCGGGTACTCCTGACCTGCTCCCCGGAGATTGGGTCCATGTGAAGAGATAGCTGATGGATATTCTGGAGTATTTGCTTTCCCTCCACTGATGGACACGGGGACCCATGACCTGCTACCCGGAGATTGGATCCATGTGAAGAGATAACTAATGCATATTCTGGAGTGTTTGCTTGCCTTCCAGAGACGGACATGGGGACCTATGACCTGCTCCCCAGCGATTGGGTCTATGTGAAGAGATAACTAATGGATATTCTGGAGTGTTGGCTTCACTTCCAGATACAGAGATGGACATGGGGACCCATAACCTGCTCCCCGGAGATTGGGTCCATGTAAAGAGATAACTAATAGATATTCTGGAGTGTTTGCTTACCTTCCAGAGATGGACTTGGAGACCCATGACCTGCTCCCCGGAGATGGGGTTTATGTGAATAGATAACTATTGGATATTCAGGAATATTTGCTTCCCTACCAGAGACTGACACATGGGCTCATGACCTGCTCCTCGGAGATTAGGTCCATGTAAAGAGATAATTAATGGATATTCTGGAGTGTTTGCTTCCCTTCCAGATCCCGAGACTGACATGGGGATCCATGACCTGCTCCCCAGAGATTGGGTCTATGTGAAGAGATAAATAATTGATATTCTGGAGTGCTTGCATTATTTCCAGGGACTGACACGGGGATCCATGACCTGCTCCCTGGAGATTGGGTCCATGTGAAGAGATAACCAATGGATATTCTGGAATGTTTGCTTCCCTTCCAGATCCAGAGATGGACACGGGGACCCATGACCTGCTCCCTGGAGATTGGGTCCATGTGAAGAGATAACTAATGGATATTCTGGAGTGTTTGCTTCCCTTCCAGAGACTGACATGGGGACCCATGATCTGCTGTCCGGTGATTGGGTCCATGTAAAGAGGTAACTAATGGATATTCTGGAGTGTTTCCTTCCCTTCCAGATCCAGAGACTGACACGGAGACCCGTGACCTGCTCCCCGATAATTGGGTTTATGTGAAGAACTAACTAATGGATATTCTGGAGTCTTTGCTTCCCTTCCAGATCCAGAGATGGACACGAGGACCCATGACCTGCTCCCTGGAGATTGGGTCCATGATAAAAAATAACTAATGGATATTCAGGAGTGTTTACTTGCCTTCCAGATCCAGACACTGACACGGAGACCCATGACCTGCTCCTCGGAGATTAGGTCCATGTTAAGAGATAACTAATGGACATTCTGGAGTGTTTGCTTGCCTTCCGGATCCAGAGACTGACACGGGAACCCATGACCTGCTCCCCGGTGATTGGGTCCATGTGAAGAGATAAATAATGGATATTCTATAGTGTTTGATTCCCTTCCAGATCCAGAGACTGACACGTGGACCCATGACCTGCTCTTCGGAGATGGGGTCTATGTGAAGAGATAACTAATGGATATTCTGGAGTGTTTGCTTCCCTTCCAGATCCTGATACGGGGACCCATGACCTGCTCCCCAGAGATTGGGTCTATGTGAAGAGATAAATAATTGATATTCTGGAGTGTTTGCTTACCCTCCAGAGACGGACACGGAGACCCATGACCTGCTCCCCGGAGATTGGGTCCATGTATAGAGATAACTATTGGATATTCTGGAGTGTTTGCTTGCCTTTCAGAGATGGACACGGGGACCCATAACCTGCTCCCCGGAGATTAGGTCCATGTGAAGACATAACTAATGGATATCCTGGAGTGTTTGCTTGCCTTCCAGAGACAGACTTGGGGACTCATGACCTGCGCCTTGGAGATTAGGTCCATGTGAAGAGATAACTATTGGATATTCTGGAGTGTTTGCTTGCCTTCCAGATCCAGAGATGGACACGTGGACCCATGACCTGCTCCCAGGGATTGGGTCTATGTGAAGAGATAACTAATGGATATTCTGGAGTGTTTGCTTTCATTCCAGATCCTGATACGGGGACCCTTGACCTGCTCCCCAGAGATTGGGTGTAGGGGAAGAGATAAATAATTGATATTCTGGAGTGTTTGCTTCCCTTCCAGAGACGGACACGTGGACCCATGACCTGCTCCGCGGAGATTGGCTCCATGTGAAGAGATAACTATTGGATAATCTGGAGTGTTTGATTCTCTTCCAGATCCAGAGACTGACGCGGGGACCCATGACCTGCTCTTCGGAGATTGGGTCTACGTGAAGAGATAACTAATAGATATTCTGGAGTGTTTACTTTCTTTCCAGAGACTGACACAGGGACCCATGACCTGCTCCCTGGAGATTGGGTCCATGTGAAGAGATAACTAATGGATATTCTGGAGTGTTTGCTTTCCTTCCAAAGACTGACACGAGGACCCATGACTTGCTCTTCGGAGATTGGGTCCATGTAAATAGATAACTAATGGATATTCTGGAATGTTTGCTCTCCTTTCAGAACTAGAGACTAACACGTGGACCCATGACCTGCTCCCCGGAGATTGGGTCCATTTGAAGAGATAACTAATGGATATTCTGGAGTGTTTGCTTGCCTTCCCGAGATGGACATGGGGACCCATGACCTGCGTCCCGGAGATTGGATCTATGTGAAGAGATAACTAATGGATATTCTGGAATGTTTGCTTACCTTCCAGAGATGGACACGGGGACCCATGACCTGCATCCAGGAGATTGGGTCCATGATAAAAATAACTAATGGATATTCAGGATTTTTTGCCTCCCTTCCTGAATCAGAGACTGACACAGGGGCTCATGACCTGCTGCTCGGAGATTAGGTCCATGTTAAGAGATAAATAATGGACATTCTGGAGTGTTTGCTTGCCTTCCGGATCCAGAGACTGACACGGGAACCCATGACCTACTCCCCGGTGATTGGGTCCATGTGAAGAGATAAATAATGGACATTCTGGAGTGTTTCCTTCCCTTCCAGATCCAGAGACGGGGACCCATGACCTGCTCCCCGGAAATTAGATTTATGTGAAGAGATAATTAATGGATATACTGGAGTGTTTGCTTCCCTTCCAGATCCAGAGACTGACACGGGGACCCATGACCCGCTCCCCGGAGATTGGGTCCATGTGAAGAAATAACTAATGGATATTCTGGAGTGTTTGCTTCCCTTCCAGATCCAGAGACTGACACGGGGACCCAAGACCTGCTCCCCGGAGATTGGGTCCATGTGAAGAGATAAATAATGGACATTCTGGAGTGTTTCCTTCCCTTCCAGATCCAGAGACGGGGACCCATGACCTGCTCCCCGGAAATTAGGTTTATGTGAAGAGATAATTAATGGATATACTGGAGTGTTTGCTTCCCTTCCAGATCTAGAGACTGACTCGGGTACTCCTGACCTGCTCCCCGGAGATTGGGTCCATGTGAAGAGATAGCTGATGGATATTCTGGAGTATTTGCTTTCCCTCCACTGATGGACACGGGGACCCATGACCTGCTACCCGGAGATTGGATCCATGTGAAGAGATAACTAATGCATATTCTGGAGTGTTTGCTTGCCTTCCAGAGACGGACATGGGGACCTATGACCTGCTCCCCAGCGATTGGGTCTATGTGAAGAGATAACTAATGGATATTCTGGAGTGTTGGCTTCACTTCCAGATACAGAGATGGACATGGGGACCCATAACCTGCTCCCCGGAGATTGGGTCCATGTAAAGAGATAACTAATAGATATTCTGGAGTGTTTGCTTACCTTCCAGAGATGGACTTGGAGACCCATGACCTGCTCCCCGGAGATGGGGTTTATGTGAATAGATAACTATTGGATATTCAGGAATATTTGCTTCCCTACCAGAGACTGACACATGGGCTCATGACCTGCTCCTCGGAGATTAGGTCCATGTAAAGAGATAATTAATGGATATTCTGGAGTGTTTGCTTCCCTTCCAGATCCCGAGACTGACATGGGGATCCATGACCTGCTCCCCAGAGATTGGGTCTATGTGAAGAGATAAATAATTGATATTCTGGAGTGCTTGCATTATTTCCAGGGACTGACACGGGGATCCATGACCTGCTCCCTGGAGATTGGGTCCATGTGAAGAGATAACCAATGGATATTCTGGAATGTTTGCTTCCCTTCCAGATCCAGAGATGGACACGGGGACCCATGACCTGCTCCCTGGAGATTGGGTCCATGTGAAGAGATAACTAATGGATATTCTGGAGTGTTTGCTTCCCTTCCAGAGACTGACATGGGGACCCATGATCTGCTGTCCGGTGATTGGGTCCATGTAAAGAGGTAACTAATGGATATTCTGGAGTGTTTCCTTCCCTTCCAGATCCAGAGACTGACACGGAGACCCGTGACCTGCTCCCCGATAATTGGGTTTATGTGAAGAACTAACTAATGGATATTCTGGAGTCTTTGCTTCCCTTCCAGATCCAGAGATGGACACGAGGACCCATGACCTGCTCCCTGGAGATTGGGTCCATGATAAAAAATAACTAATGGATATTCAGGAGTGTTTACTTGCCTTCCAGATCCAGACACTGACACGGAGACCCATGACCTGCTCCTCGGAGATTAGGTCCATGTTAAGAGATAACTAATAGATATTCTGGAGTGTTTGCTTACCTTCCAGAGATGGACTTGGAGACCCATGACCTGCTCCCCGGAGATGGGGTTTATGTGAATAGATAACTATTGGATATTCAGGAATATTTGCTTCCCTACCAGAGACTGACACATGGGCTCATGACCTGCTCCTCGGAGATTAGGTCCATGTAAAGAGATAATTAATGGATATTCTGGAGTGTTTGCTTCCCTTCCAGATCCCGAGACTGACATGGGGATCCATGACCTGCTCCCCAGAGATTGGGTCTATGTGAAGAGATAAATAATTGATATTCTGGAGTGCTTGCATTATTTCCAGGGACTGACACGGGGATCCATGACCTGCTCCCTGGAGATTGGGTCCATGTGAAGAGATAACCAATGGATATTCTGGAATGTTTGCTTCCCTTCCAGATCCAGAGATGGACACGGGGACCCATGACCTGCTCCCTGGAGATTGGGTCCATGTGAAGAGATAACTAATGGATATTCTGGAGTGTTTGCTTCCCTTCCAGAGACTGACATGGGGACCCATGATCTGCTGTCCGGTGATTGGGTCCATGTAAAGAGGTAACTAATGGATATTCTGGAGTGTTTCCTTCCCTTCCAGATCCAGAGACTGACACGGAGACCCGTGACCTGCTCCCCGATAATTGGGTTTATGTGAAGAACTAACTAATGGATATTCTGGAGTCTTTGCTTCCCTTCCAGATCCAGAGATGGACACGAGGACCCATGACCTGCTCCCTGGAGATTGGGTCCATGATAAAAAATAACTAATGGATATTCAGGAGTGTTTACTTGCCTTCCAGATCCAGACACTGACACGGAGACCCATGACCTGCTCCTCGGAGATTAGGTCCATGTTAAGAGATAACTAATGGACATTCTGGAGTGTTTGCTTGCCTTCCGGATCCAGAGACTGACACGGGAACCCATGACCTGCTCCCCGGTGATTGGGTCCATGTGAAGAGATAAATAATGGATATTCTATAGTGTTTGATTCCCTTCCAGATCCAGAGACTGACACGTGGACCCATGACCTGCTCTTCGGAGATGGGGTCTATGTGAAGAGATAACTAATGGATATTCTGGAGTGTTTGCTTCCCTTCCAGATCCTGATACGGGGACCCATGACCTGCTCCCCAGAGATTGGGTCTATGTGAAGAGATAAATAATTGATATTCTGGAGTGTTTGCTTACCCTCCAGAGACGGACACGGAGACCCATGACCTGCTCCCCGGTGATTGGGTCCATGTGAATAGATAAATAATGGATATTATGGAATGTTTCCTTCCCTTCCAGATCCAGAGACGGGGACCCATGACCTGCTCCTTGGAAATTAGGTTTATGTGAAGACATAATTAATGGATATACTGGAGTATTTGCTTCCCTTCCAGATCTAGAGTGACTCGGGGACTCCTGACCTGCTCCCCGGAGATTGGGTCCATGTGAAGAGATAGCTGATGGATATTCTGGAGTGTTTGCTTTCCTTCCAGAGACTGACATGGGGACCCATGACCTGCTCCCCGGAGATTGGATCCATGTGAAGAGATAACTAATGCATATTCTGGAGTGTTTGCTTGCCTTCCAGAGACGGACACGGAAACCTATGACCTGCTCCCCAGCGATTGGGTCTATGTGAAGAGATAACTAATGCATATTCTGGAGTGTTTGCTTGCCTTCCAGAGACGGACACGGAAACCTATAACCTGCTCCCCGGAAATGGGGTTTATGTGAATAGATAACTAATGGATATTCTGGAATGTTTGCTCTCCTTTCAGATCTAGAGACTAACACGTAGACCCATGACCTGCTCCCCGGTGATTGGGTCCATGTGAATAGATAAATAATGGATCTTATGGAATGTTTCCTTCCCTTCCAGATCCAGAGACGGGGACCCATGACCTGCTCCTTGGAAATTAGGTTTATGTGAAGACATAATTAATGGATATACTGGAGTATTTGCTTCCCTTCCAGATCTAGAGTGACTCGGGGACTCCTGACCTGCTCCCCGGAGATTGGGTCCATGTGAAGAGATAGCTGATGGATATTCTGGAGTGTTTGCTTTCCTTCCAGAGACTGACATGGGGACCCATGACCTGCTCCCCGGAGATTGGATCCATGTGAAGAGATAACTAATGCATATTCTGGAGTGTTTGCTTGCCTTCCAGAGACGGACACGGAAACCTATGACCTGCTCCCCAGCGATTGGGTCTATGTGAAGAGATAACTAATGCATATTCTGGAGTGTTTGCTTGCCTTCCAGAGACGGACACGGAAACCTATAACCTGCTCCCCGGAAATGGGGTTTATGTGAATAGATAACTAATGGATATTCTGGAATGTTTGCTCTCCTTTCAGATCTAGAGACTAACACGTAGACCCATGACCTGCTCCCCGGTGATTGGGTCCATGTGAATAGATAAATAATGGATATTATGGAATGTTTCCTTCCCTTCCAGATCCAGAGACGGGGACCCATGACCTGCTCCTTGGAAATTAGGTTTATGTGAAGACATAATTAATGGATATACTGGAGTATTTGCTTCCCTTCCAGATCTAGAGTGACTCGGGGACTCCTGACCTGCTCCCCGGAGATTGGGTCCATGTGAAGAGATAGCTGATGGATATTCTGGAGTGTTTGCTTTCCTTCCAGAGACTGACATGGGGACCCATGACCTGCTCCCCGGAGATTGGATCCATGTGAAGAGATAACTAATGCATATTCTGGAGTGTTTGCTTGCCTTCCAGAGACGGACACGGAAACCTATGACCTGCTCCCCAGCGATTGGGTCTATGTGAAGAGATAACTAATGCATATTCTGGAGTGTTTGCTTGCCTTCCAGAGACGGACACGGAAACCTATAACCTGCTCCCCGGAAATGGGGTTTATGTGAATAGATAACTAATGGATATTCTGGAATGTTTGCTCTCCTTTCAGATCTAGAGACTAACACGTAGACCCATGACCTGCTCCCCGGTGATTGGGTCCATGTGAATAGATAAATAATGGATATTATGGAATGTTTCCTTCCCTTCCAGATCCAGAGACGGGGACCCATGACCTGCTCCTTGGAAATTAGGTTTATGTGAAGACATAATTAATGGATATACTGGAGTATTTGCTTCCCTTCCAGATCTAGAGTGACTCGGGGACTCCTGACCTGCTCCCCGGAGATTGGGTCCATGTGAAGAGATAGCTGATGGATATTCTGGAGTGTTTGCTTTCCTTCCAGAGACTGACATGGGGACCCATGACCTGCTCCCCGGAGATTGGATCCATGTGAAGAGATAACTAATGCATATTCTGGAGTGTTTGCTTGCCTTCCAGAGACGGACACGGAAACCTATGACCTGCTCCCCAGCGATTGGGTCTATGTGAAGAGATAACTAATGCATATTCTAGAGTGTTTGCTTGCCTTCCAGAGACGGACACGGAAACCTATAACCTGCTCCCCGGAAATGGGGTTTATGTGAATAGATAACTAATGGATATTCTGGAATGTTTGCTCTCCTTTCAGATCTAGAGACTAACACGTAGACCCATGACCTGCTCCCCGGAGATTGGGTCCATGTGAAGAGATAACTAATGGATATTCTGGAGTGTTTGCTTGCCTTCCCGAGATGGACACGGGGACCCATGACCTGCGTCCCGGAGATTGGGTCTATGTGAAGAGATAACTAATGGATATTCTGGAGTGTTTGCTTGCCTTCCAGATCCAGTGACTGACACGGGGACCCATGACCTGCTCCCAGAGATTGGGTCTATGTGAAGAGATAAAAAATTGATAGTCTGGAGTGTTTGCTTACCCTCCAGAGACGGACACGGAGACCCATGATCTGCTCCGCGGAGATTGGTTCCATGTGAAGAGATAACTAATGGGTATTCTGGAGTGTTTGATTCCCTTCCAGATCCAGAGACTGACACGGGGACCCATGACCTGCTCTTCGGAGATTGGGTCTATGTGAAGAGATAACTGATGGATATTCTGGAGTGTTTACTTCCCTTCCAAAGACTGACACGGGGACCCATGACCTGCTCTCTGGAGATTTGGTCCATGTAAATAGATAACTAATGGATATTCTGGAGTGTTTGCTTCCCTTCCAGATCCAGAGACTGACATGGGGACCCATGACCTGCTCCCCGGAGATTGGGTCCATGTGAAGAGATAACTAATAGATATATAGTGGAGTGTTTGCTTGCCTTCCATAGATGACACAGGGACCCATGACCTGCTCCCCGGAGATTGGATCCATGTGAAGAGATAACTAATGGATATTCTGGAGTCTTTGCTTCCCTTCCATATCCAGAGACTGACACGGGGTCCCATGACCTGCTCGCTGAGATTGGGTCTATGTGAAGAGATAACTAATGGATATTCTGGAGTGTTCACTACCCTTCCAGATCCAGAGACTAACACGGGGACCCATGACCTGCTCCCCGGAGATTTGGTCCATGTGAAGAGATAACTAAGGGATATTCTGGAATGTTTGCTCTCCTTTCAGGTCTAGAGACTGATACGGGGTCCCATAACCTGCTCCCCAGTGATTGGATCTATGTGAAGAGATAAATAATTGATATTCTGGAGTGTTTGCTTTCCTTCCAGGGACTGACACGGGCAACCATGACCTGCTCCCTGGAGATTGGGTCCATGTGAAGAGATAACCAATGGATATTCTGGAGTGTTTGCTTCCTTTCCAGAGACTGACACGGGGACCCATGATCTGCTCCTCGGTGATTGGGTCCATGTGAAGAGATAACTAATGGATATTCTGGAGTCTTTGCTTCCCTTCCAGATCCAGAGACTGACACGGGGACCCATGACCTGCTCCCTGAGATTGGGTCTATGTGAAGAGATAACTAATGGATATTCTGGAGTGTTTGCTTGCCTTCCAGAGACGGACACGGAAACCTATGACCTGCTCCCCAGCGATTGGGTCTATGTGAAGAGATAACTAATGCATATTCTGGAGTGTTTGCTTGCCTTCCAGAGACGGACACGGAAACCTATAACCTGCTCCCCGGAAATGGGGTTTATGTGAATAGATAACTAATGGATATTCTGGAATGTTTTCTCTCCTTTCAGATCTAGAGACTAACACGTAGACCCATGACCTGCTCCCCGGAGATTGGGTCTATGTGAAGAGATAACTAATGGATATTCTGGAGTGTTTGCTTGCCTTCCCGAGATGGACACGGGAACCCATGACCTGCGTTCCGGAGATTGGGTCTATGTGAAGAGATAACTAATGGATATTCTGGAATGTTTGCTTACCTTCCAGAGATGGACACGGGGACCCATGACCTGCGTTCTGGAGATTGGGTCTATGTGAAGAGATAACTAATGGATATTCTGGAGTGTTTGCTTCCCTTCCAGATCCAGAGACTGATACGGGGTCCCATGACCTGCTCCCCAGTGATTGGGTCTATGTGAAGACTTCTCTAAAGCCTTTGACACCGTGCCACATAATAGGCAAATATAAAAAATGAGGCAGCTCGGACTGGGCGAAAACGTGTGTAAGTGGGTAAAAAATTGGCTCAATGATAGAAAGCAGAGGGTGGTAATAAATGGCTCATACTCTGATTGGACCACAGTCGCTAGCGGGGTGCCACAGGGTTCAGTACTAGGCCCCACTCTGTTCAACATATTTATCAATGACCTGATAGAGGGGCTGCACAGCAAAGTATCAATATTTGCAGATGACACAAAATTATACAATATAATTAATGCAATGGAGGACAATGTGCGGCTACAAACGGACCTGGATAAGCTGGGGGCTTGGGCAGAAAAATGGCAAATGAAGTTCAATGTTGAAAAATGTAAGACTATGCACATGGGCAGGAGGAACGGATGTCACAAATATTCACTTAATGGGGTACCACTAGGCAAAAGTGATATGGAAAAGGATCTGGGGGTATAAGTGGATAATAGACTAAACTGGAGTAACCAATGCCAGTCAGCTGCTGCAAAGGCAAATAAAGTCTTGGGGTGCATTAAAAGAGGTATAGGGGCGAAGGACGAGAACATTATTCTTCCACTATATAAGGCACTTGTCCTGCCTCACATGGAATACTGCGTACAATTCTGGACACCGGTGCTCAGGAAAGATGTCACAGTGCTTGAGGGGGTTCAAAGAAGGGCAACTAAACTAATACATGGAATGACGGGACTGGAATACCCAGAGAGGCTATCCAAATTGGGACTATTTACTCTAGAAAAAAGAAGGTTAAGAGGCGACCAAATAACCATGTATAAGTACATGAGGGGACAACACATGGATCTCTCCCGCGATCTGTTTACACCCAGGACCACGACGGTAACAAGAGGACATCCGCTACGATTAGAGGAAAGTAGGTTTCATCACCAACACAGAAAGGGGTTCTTTACTGTAAGAGCAGTGAGACTGTGGAACTCTCTACCGGAGGAAGTGGTGATGGCAAAATCCATAGAGGAGTTTAAAAGGGGACTAGATGTCTTTCTGGAGAAGAAGGATATTACAGGATATAAATATTAGGTGAAGTGTCAATCCTGGTATATAGGCAGGTAGGAACTATTAGGGGTTGATCCAGGGAACAGTCTAATTGCCATTAGGGAGTCGGGAAGGAATTTTTCCCCCAAAAGGGCTAATTGGCTTCTGGCCTTGGGGTTTTTTGCCTTCCTCTGGATCAACACAGTAGGATACACAGGCTGGACTAGATGGACAATGTCTTCATTCGGCCTTACATACTATGTAAATACTTGATATTCTGGAGTGTTTGCTTTCCTTCCAGGGACTGACACGGGGACCCATGACCTGCTCCCTGGAGATTGGGTCCATGTGAAGAGATAACCAATGAACATTCTGGAATGTTTGCTTCCCTTCCAGATCCAGAGATGGACACGGGGACCCATGACCTGCTCCCCGGAGATTGGGTCCATGTGAAGAGATAACTAATGGATACTCTGGAGAGTTTGCTTCCCTTCCAGAGACTGACACTGGGACCCATGATCTGCTGCCCGGTGATTGGGTCCATATAAAGAGATAACTAATGGATATTCTGGAGTGTTTCCTTCCCTTCCAGATCCAGAGACTGACATGGAGACCCATGACCAGCTCCCCGTAAATAGGGTTTATGTGAAGAACTAACTAATGGATATTCTGGAGTGTTTGCTTCCCTTCCAGATCCAGAGATGGACACGGGGACCCATGACCTGCTCCTCGGAGATTAGGTCCATGTGAAGAGATAACTAATGGATATTCTGGAGTGTTTGCTTGCCTTCCAGATCTAGAGACTGACACGGGGACCCATGACCTGCTCCGAGAGATTGGGTCTATGTGAAGAGATAAAAAATTGATATTCTGTAAAGTGTTTGCTTACCCTCCAGAGACGGACACGGAGACCCATGATCTGCTCCGCGGAGATTGGTTCCATGTGAAGAGATAACTAATGGATATTCTGGAGTGTTTGATTCCCTTCCAGATCCAGAGACTGACACGGGGACCCATGACCTGCTCTTCGGAGATTGGGTCTATGTGAAGAGATAACTGATGGATATTCTGGAGTGTTTACTTCCCTTCCAAAGACTGACACGGGGACCCATGACCTGCTCTCTGGAGATTTGGTCCATGTAAATAGATAACTAATGGATATTCTGGAATGTTTGCTTCCCTTCCAGATCCAGAGACTGACATGGGGACCCATGACCTGCTCCCCGGAGATAGGGTCCATGTGAAGAGATAACTAATAGATATATAGTGGAGTGTTTGCTTGCCTTCCAGAGATGACACAGGGACCCATGACCTGCTCCCCGGAGATTGGATCCATGTGAAGAGATAACTAATGGATATTCTGCAGTCTTTGCTTCCCTTCCATATCCAGAGACTGACACGGGGTCCCAAGACCTGCTCGCTGAGATTGGGTCTATGTGAAGAGATAACTAATGGATATTCTGGAGTGTTCACTTCCCTTCCAGATCCAGAGACTAACACGAGGACCCATGACCTGCTCCCCGGAGATTGGGTCCATGTGAAGAGATAACTAAGGGATATTCTGGAATGTTTGCTCTCCTTTCAGGTCTAGAGACTGATACGGGGTCCCATGACCTACTTCCCAGTGATTGGATCTATGTGAAGAGATAAATAATTGATATTCTGGAGTGTTTGCTTTCCTTCCAGGGACTGACACGGGCAACCATGACCTGCTCCCTGGAGATTGGGTCCATGTGAAGAGATAACCAATGGATATTCTGGAGTGTTTGCTTCCCTTCCAGAGACTGACACGGGGACCCATGATCTGCTCCTCGGTGATTGGGTCCATGTGAAGAGATAACTAATGGATATTCTGGAGTCTTTGCTTCCCTTCCAGATCCAGAGACTGACACGGGGACCCATGACCTGCTCCCTGAGATTGGGTCTATGTGAAGAGATAACTAATGGATATTCTGGAGTGTTTGCTTCCCTTCCAGATCCAGCGACTGACACTGGGACCCATGACCTGCTCCCCGGTGATTGGGTCCATGTGAATAGATAAATAATGGATATTCTGGAGTGTTTCCTTCCCTTCCAGATCCAGAGACTGACATGGGGACCCATGACCTGCTCCACGGAAATAGGGTTTATGTGAAGAACTAACTAAGGGATATTCTGGAGTGTTTTCTTCCCTTCCAGATCCAGAGATGGACACAAGGACCCATGACCTGCTCCCCAGAGATTGGGTCCATGATAAAAGATAACTAATGGATATTCAGGAGTTTTTGCTTCCCTTCCAGAATCAGAGACTGACACAGGGACTCATGACCTGCTGCTCGGAGATTAGGTCCATGTTAAGAGATAACTAATGGATATTCTGCAGTGTTTCCTTCCCTTCCAGATCCAGAGACGGGGACCCATGACCTGCTCCCCAGAAATTAAGTTTATGTGAAGAGATAATTAATGGATATACTGGAGTCTTTGCTTCCCTTCCAGATCTAGAGACTGACTCGGGGACCCCTGACCTGCTCCCCGGAGATTGGGTCTATGTGAAGAGATAGCTGATGGATATTCTGGAGTGTTTGCTTTCCTTCCAGAGATGGACACGGGGACTTATGACCTGCTAACCGGAGATGGGATCCATGTGAAGAGATAACTAATGGATATTCTGGAGTGTTTGCTTGCCTTCCAGAGACAGACACAGGGACCCATGACCTGCTCCCCAGCGATTGGGTCTATGTTAAGAGATAACTAATGGATATTCTGGAGTGTTTGCTTGCCTTCCAGAGACGGACTTGGAGACCCATGACATGCTCCCCGGAGATGGGGTTTATGTGAATAACTAATGGATATTCAGGAGTATTTGCTTCCCTTTCAGATCCAGAGACTGACACATGGGCTCATGACCTACTCCTCGGAGATTAGGTCCGTGTGAAGAGATAACTAATGGACATTCTGGAGTGTTTGCTTGCCTTTCAGAGACGGACATGGAGACCCATAACCTGCTCCCCGGAGATTAGGTCCATGTGAAGAGATAACTAAGGGATTTTCTGGAGTCTTTGCTTACCTTCCAGATCCAGAGACTGACACAGGGTCCCATGACCTGCTCCCTGAGATTGGGTCTATGTGAAGAGATAACTAATGGATATTCTGGAGTGTTTGCTTCCCTTCCAGATCCCGAGACTGACACGGGGACCCATGACCTGCTCCCCGGAGATTGGGTCCATGTGAAGAGATAACTAATGGATATTCTGGAATGTTTGCTCTGCTTTCAGATCTAGAGACTGATACGGTGACCCATGACCTGCTCCCCAGTGATTAGGTCTATGTGAAGAGATAAATAATTGATATTCTGGAGTGTTTGCTTTCCTTCCAGGGACTGACACAGGCACCCATGACCTGCTCCCTGGAGATTGGGTCCATGTGAAGAGATAACCAATGGATATTCTGGAGTGTTTGCTTCCTTTCCAGAGACTGAAACGGGGACCCATGATCTGCTCCTCGGTGATTGGATCCATGTAAAGAGATAACTAATGGATATTCTGGAGTGTTTGCTTCCCTTCCAGATCCAGAGACTGACATGGGGACCCATGACCTGCTCCACGGAAATAGGGTTTATGTGAAGAACTAACTAAGGAATATTCTGGAGTGTTGGCTTCCCTTCCAGATCCAGAGATGGACACGAGGGCCCATGACCTGCTCCCCGGAGATTGGGTCCATGATAAAAGATAACTAATGGATATTCAGGAGTTTTTGCTTCCCTTCCAGAATCAGAGACTGACACAGGGACTCATGACCTGCTGCTCGGAGATTAGGTCCATGTTAAGAGAAAACTAATGGACATTTTGGAGTGTTTGCTTGCCTTCCGAATCCAAAGACTGACACGGGAACCCATGACCTGCTCCCCGGTGATTGGGTCCATGTGAAGAGATAAATAATGGATATTCTGGAGTGTTTCCTTCCCTTCCGAATCCAGAGACTGACACGGGAACCCATGACCTGTTCCCTGTAAATTAGGTTTATGTGAAGAGATAATTAATGGATATACTGGAGTGTTTGCTTCCCTTCCAGATCTAGAGACTGACTCGGGGACTCCTGACCTGATCCCCGGAGATTGGGTCCATGTGAAGAGATAGCTGATGGATATTCTGGAGTGTTTGCTTTCCTTTCAGAGATGGACACGGGGACCCATGACCTGCTACCCGGAGATTGGATCCATGTGAAGAGATAACTAATGGATATTCTGGAGTGTTTGCTTACCTTCCAGATACAGAGATAGACATGGGGACCCATAACCTGCTCCCCGGAGATTGGGTCTATGTAAAGAGATAACTAATAGATATTCTGGAGTGTTTGCTTGCCTTCCAGAGATGGACTTGGAGACCTATGACCTGCTCCACGGAGATGGGTTTTAAGTGAATAGATAACTAATGGATATTCAGGAGTATTTGCTTCCCTTTCAGATCCAGAGATTTACACATGGGCTCATGACCTGCTCCTCGGAGATTAGGTCCATGTAAAGAGATAACTAATGGATATTCTGGAGTGTTTGCTTGCCTTTCAGAGACGGACACGGGGACCCATAACCTGCTCCCCGGAGATTAGGTCCATGTGAAGAGATAACTAATGGATATTCTGGAGTGTTTACTTGCCTTCCAGACACAGAAACTGACACGGGGACCCATGACCTGCTCCCAGGGACTGGGTCTATGTGAAGAGATAACTAATGGATATTCTGGAGTGTTTGCTTCCCTTCCAGATCCTGACACGGGGACCCATGACCTGCTACCCGGAGATTGGATCCATGTGAAGAGATAACTAATGGACATTCTGGAGTGTTTGCTTGCCTTTCAGAGACGGACATGGAGACCCATAACCTGCTCCCCGGAGATTAGGTCCATGTGAAGAGATAACTAATGGATATTCTGGAGTGTTTGCTTGCCTTCCAGATCCAGAGACTGACACGGGGACCCATGACCTGCTCCCAGGGATTGGCTGTATGAGAAGAGATAACTATTGGATATTCTGGAGTGTTTGCTTCCCTTCCAGAGATGATGCAGTGACCCATGACCTGCTCCCCGGAGATTGGGTCCATGTGAAAAGATAACTAATGGATATTCTGGAGTGTTTGCTTCCCTTCCAGAGATGGACACGGGGACCCATGAACTGCGTCCCGGAGATTGGGTCTATGTGAAGAGATAACTAATGGAAATTCTGGAATGTTTGCTTACCTTCCAGAGATGGACACGGGGACCCATGACCTGCGTCCTGGAGATTGGGTCTATGTGAAGAGATAACTAATGGATATTCTGGAATGTTTGCTCTCCTTTCAGATCTAGAGACTGACACGTGGAACCATGACCTCCTCCCCGGAGATTGGGTCCATGTGAAGAGATAACTAATGGATATTCTGGAATGTTTGCTTGCCTTCCAGAGACGGACACGGGGACCCATGACCTGCTCCCGGAGATTGGGTCCATGTGAAGAGACATTTAATGGATATTCTGGAGTGTTTGCCTTCCTTCCAGATCCAGAGACTGACACGGGGACCCATGATCTGCTCCCCAGAGATTGGCTGTATGTGAAGAGAAAACTAATGGCTATTCTAGAGTGTTTGCTTCCCTTCCAGATCCAGAGATGGCCCCGGGACCCATGACCTGCTTCCCAGAGATTGGGTGTATGTAAAGAGATAATTGATATTCTGGAGTGTTTGCTTTCCTTCCAGGGACTGACACGGGGACCCATGACCTGCTCCCTGGAGATTGGGTCCATGTAAAGAGATAACCAATGGATATTCTGGAATGTTTGCTTCCCTTCCAGATCCAGTGATGGACACGGGGACCCATGACCTGCTCCCCGGAGATTGGGTCCATATGAAGAGATAACTAATGGATATTTTGGAGTGTTTTACTTCCCTTCCACAGACTGACACGGGGACCCATGATCTGCTGCCCGGTGATTGGGTCCATGTAAAGAGATAACTAATGGATATTCTGGAGTGTTTCCTTCCCTTCCAGATCCAGAGACTGACACGGAGACCCATGACTTGCTCCCCGGAAATAGGGTTTATGTGAAGAAATAACTAATGGATATTCTGGAGTGTTTGCTTGCCTTCCAGATCCAGAGACTGACACGGGGACCCATGACCTGCTCCCAGGGATTGTGTCTATGTGAAGAGATAACTAATGGATATTCTGGAGTGTTTGCTTCCCTTCCAGATACTGATACGGGGACCCATGACCTGCTCCCCAGAGATTGGGTCGATGTGAAGAAATAAATAATTAATATTCTGGAGTGTTTGCTTACCCTCCAGAGACGGACACGAAGACCCATGACCTGCTCCGCGGAGATTGGTTCCATGTGAAGATATAACTAATGGATATTCTGGAGTGTTTGCTTCCCTTCCAGATCCAGAGACTGACACGGGGACCCATGACCTGCTCCCCGGAGATTGGGTCCATGTGAAGAGATAACTAATAGATATATAGTGGAGTGTTTGCTTGCCTTCCAGAGATGACACAGGGACCCATGACCTGCTACCCGGAGATTGGATCCATGTGAAGAGATAACTAAGGGATTTTCTGGAGTCTTTGCTTACCTTCCAGATCCAGAGACTGACACAGGGTCCCATGACCTGCTCCCTGAGATTGGGTCTATGTGAAGAGATAACTAATGGATATTCTGGAGTGTTTGCTTCCCTTCCAGATCCAGAGACTGACACGGGGACCCATGACCTGCTCCCCGGAGATTGGGTCCATGTGAAGAGATAACCAATGGATATTCTGGAGTGTTTGCTTCCTTTCCAGAGACTGACACGGGGACCCATGATCTGCTCCTCGGTGATTGGATCCATGTAAAGAGATAACTAATGGATATTCTGGAGTGTTTGCTTCCCTTCCAGATCCAGAGACTGACATGGGGACCCATGACCTGCTCCACGGAAATAGGGTTTATGTGAAGAACTAACTAAGGAATATTCTGGAGTGTTGGCTTCCCTTCCAGATCCAGAGATGGACACGAGGACCCATGACCTGCTCCCCGGAGATTGGGTCCATGATAAAAGATAACTAATGGATATTCAGGAGTTTTTGCTTCCCTTCCAGAATCAGAGACTGACACAGGGACTCATGACCTGCTGCTCGGAGATTAGGTCCATGTTAAGAGAAAACTAATGGACATTTTGGAGTGTTTGCTTGCCTTCCGAATCCAAAGACTGACACGGGAACCCATGACCTGCTCCCCAGTGATTGGGTCCATGTGAAGAGATAAATAATGGATATTCTGGAGTGTTTCCTTCCCTTCCGAATCCAGAGACTGACACGGGAACCCATGACCTGTTCCCTGGAAATTAGGTTTATGTGAAGAGATAATTAATGGATATACTGGAGTGTTTGCTTCCCTTCCAGATCTAGAGACTGACTCGGGGACCCCTGACCTGCTCCCCGGAGATTGGGTCTATGTGAAGAGATAGCTGATGGATATTCTGGAGTGTTTGCTTCCCTTCCAGATACAGAGATAGACATGGGGACCCATAACCTGCTCCCCGGAGATTGGGTCCATGTAAAGAGATAACTAATAGATATTCTGGAGTGTTTGCTTGCCTTCCAGAGATGGACTTGGAGACCTATGACCTGCTCCACGGAGATGGGTTTTAAGTGAATAGATAACTAATGGATATTCAGGAGTATTTGCTTCCCTTTCAGATCCAGAGATTTACACATGGGCTCATGACCTGCTCCTCGGAGATTAGGTCCATGTAAAGAGATAACTAATGGATATTCTGGAGTGTTTGCTTGCCTTTCAGAGATGGACACAGGGACCCATAACCTGCTCCCCGGAGATTGGGTCCATATGAAGAGATAACTAATGGATATTTTGGAGTGTTTTACTTCCCTTCCACAGACTGACACGGGGACCCATGATCTGCTGCCCGGTGATTGGGTCCATGTAAAGAGATAACTAATGGATATTCTGGAGTGTTTCCTTCCCTTCCAGATCCAGAGACTGACACGGAGACCCATGACCTGCTCCCCGGAAATAGGGTTTATGTGAAGAAATAACTAATGGATATTCTGGAGTGTTTGCTTGCCTTCCAGATCCAGAGACTGACACGGGGACCCATGACCTGCTCCCAGGGATTGTGTCTATGTGAAGAGATAACTAATGGATATTCTGGAGTGTTTGCTTCCCTTCCAGATACTGATACGGGGACCCATGACCTGCTCCCCAGAGATTGGGTCGATGTGAAGAAATAAATAATTAATATTCTGGAGTGTTTGCTTACCCTCCAGAGACGGACACGAAGACCCATGACCTGCTCCGCGGAGATTGGTTCCATGTGAAGATATAACTAATGGATATTCTGGAGTGTTTGCTTCCCTTCCAGATCCAGAGACTGACACGGGGACCCATGACCTGCTCCCCGGAGATTGGGTCCATGTGAAGAGATAACTAATAGATATATAGTGGAGTGTTTGCTTGCCTTCCAGAGATGACACAGGGACCCATGACCTGCTACCCGGAGATTGGATCCATGTGAAGAGATAACTAAGGGATTTTCTGGAGTCTTTGCTTACCTTCCAGATCCAGAGACTGACACAGGGTCCCATGACCTGCTCCCTGAGATTGGGTCTATGTGAAGAGATAACTAATGGATATTCTGGAGTGTTTGCTTCCCTTCCAGATCCAGAGACTGACACGGGGACCCATGACCTGCTCCCCGGAGATTGGGTCCATGTGAAGAGATAACCAATGGATATTCTGGAGTGTTTGCTTCCTTTCCAGAGACTGACACGGGGACCCATGATCTGCTCCTCGGTGATTGGATCCATGTAAAGAGATAACTAATGGATATTCTGGAGTGTTTGCTTCCCTTCCAGATCCAGAGACTGACATGGGGACCCATGACCTGCTCCACGGAAATAGGGTTTATGTGAAGAACTAACTAAGGAATATTCTGGAGTGTTGGCTTCCCTTCCAGATCCAGAGATGGACACGAGGACCCATGACCTGCTCCCCGGAGATTGGGTCCATGATAAAAGATAACTAATGGATATTCAGGAGTTTTTGCTTCCCTTCCAGAATCAGAGACTGACACAGGGACTCATGACCTGCTGCTCGGAGATTAGGTCCATGTTAAGAGAAAACTAATGGACATTTTGGAGTGTTTGCTTGCCTTCCGAATCCAAAGACTGACACGGGAACCCATGACCTGCTCCCCAGTGATTGGGTCCATGTGAAGAGATAAATAATGGATATTCTGGAGTGTTTCCTTCCCTTCCGAATCCAGAGACTGACACGGGAACCCATGACCTGTTCCCTGGAAATTAGGTTTATGTGAAGAGATAATTAATGGATATACTGGAGTGTTTGCTTCCCTTCCAGATCTAGAGACTGACTCGGGGACCCCTGACCTGCTCCCCGGAGATTGGGTCTATGTGAAGAGATAGCTGATGGATATTCTGGAGTGTTTGCTTCCCTTCCAGATACAGAGATAGACATGGGGACCCATAACCTGCTCCCCGGAGATTGGGTCCATGTAAAGAGATAACTAATAGATATTCTGGAGTGTTTGCTTGCCTTCCAGAGATGGACTTGGAGACCTATGACCTGCTCCACGGAGATGGGTTTTAAGTGAATAGATAACTAATGGATATTCAGGAGTATTTGCTTCCCTTTCAGATCCAGAGATTTACACATGGGCTCATGACCTGCTCCTCGGAGATTAGGTCCATGTAAAGAGATAACTAATGGATATTCTGGAGTGTTTGCTTGCCTTTCAGAGATGGACACAGGGACCCATAACCTGCTCCCCGGAGATTGGGTCCATATGAAGAGATAACTAATGGATATTTTGGAGTGTTTTACTTCCCTTCCACAGACTGACACGGGGACCCATGATCTGCTGCCCGGTGATTGGGTCCATGTAAAGAGATAACTAATGGATATTCTGGAGTGTTTCCTTCCCTTCCAGATCCAGAGACTGACACGGAGACCCATGACCTGCTCCCCGGAAATAGGGTTTATGTGAAGAAATAACTAATGGATATTCTGGAGTGTTTGCTTGCCTTCCAGATCCAGAGACTGACACGGGGACCCATGACCTGCTCCCAGGGATTGTGTCTATGTGAAGAGATAACTAATGGATATTCTGGAGTGTTTGCTTCCCTTCCAGATACTGATACGGGGACCCATGACCTGCTCCCCAGAGATTGGGTCGATGTGAAGAAATAAATAATTAATATTCTGGAGTGTTTGCTTACCCTCCAGAGACGGACACGAAGACCCATGACCTGCTCCGCGGAGATTGGTTCCATGTGAAGATATAACTAATGGATATTCTGGAGTGTTTGCTTCCCTTCCAGATCCAGAGACTGACACGGGGACCCATGACCTGCTCCCCGGAGATTGGGTCCATGTGAAGAGATAACTAATAGATATATAGTGGAGTGTTTGCTTGCCTTCCAGAGATGACACAGGGACCCATGACCTGCTACCCGGTGATTGGATCCATGTGAAGAGATAACTAAGGGATTTTCTGGAGTCTTTGCTTACCTTCCAGATCCAGAGACTGACACAGGGTCCCATGACCTGCTCCCTGAGATTGGGTCTATGTGAAGAGATAACTAATGGATATTCTGGAGTGTTTGCTTCCCTTCCAGATCCAGAGACTGACACGGGGACCCATGACCTGCTCCCCGGAGATTGGGTCCATGTGAAGAGATAACCAATGGATATTCTGGAGTGTTTGCTTCCTTTCCAGAGACTGACACGGGGACCCATGATCTGCTCCTCGGTGATTGGATCCATGTAAAGAGATAACTAATGGATATTCTGGAGTGTTTGCTTCCCTTCCAGATCCAGAGACTGACATGGGGACCCATGACCTGCTCCACGGAAATAGGGTTTATGTGAAGAACTAACTAAGGAATATTCTGGAGTGTTGGCTTCCCTTCCAGATCCAGAGATGGACACGAGGACCCATGACCTGCTCCCCGGAGATTGGGTCCATGATAAAAGATAACTAATGGATATTCAGGAGTTTTTGCTTCCCTTCCAGAATCAGAGACTGACACAGGGACTCATGACCTGCTGCTCGGAGATTAGGTCCATGTTAAGAGAAAACTAATGGACATTTTGGAGTGTTTGCTTGCCTTCCGAATCCAAAGACTGACACGGGAACCCATGACCTGCTCCCCAGTGATTGGGTCCATGTGAAGAGATAAATAATGGATATTCTGGAGTGTTTCCTTCCCTTCCGAATCCAGAGACTGACACGGGAACCCATGACCTGTTCCCTGGAAATTAGGTTTATGTGAAGAGATAATTAATGGATATACTGGAGTGTTTGCTTCCCTTCCAGATCTAGAGACTGACTCGGGGACCCCTGACCTGCTCCCCGGAGATTGGGTCTATGTGAAGAGATAGCTGATGGATATTCTGGAGTGTTTGCTTCCCTTCCAGATACAGAGATAGACATGGGGACCCATAACCTGCTCCCCGGAGATTGGGTCCATGTAAAGAGATAACTAATAGATATTCTGGAGTGTTTGCTTGCCTTCCAGAGATGGACTTGGAGACCTATGACCTGCTCCACGGAGATGGGTTTTAAGTGAATAGATAACTAATGGATATTCAGGAGTATTTGCTTCCCTTTCAGATCCAGAGATTTACACATGGGCTCATGACCTGCTCCTCGGAGATTAGGTCCATGTAAAGAGATAACTAATGGATATTCTGGAGTGTTTGCTTGCCTTTCAGAGATGGACACAGGGACCCATAACCTGCTCCCCGGAGATTGGGTCCATATGAAGAGATAACTAATGGATATTTTGGAGTGTTTTACTTCCCTTCCACAGACTGACACGGGGACCCATGATCTGCTGCCCGGTGATTGGGTCCATGTAAAGAGATAACTAATGGATATTCTGGAGTGTTTCCTTCCCTTCCAGATCCAGAGACTGACACGGAGACCCATGACCTGCTCCCCGGAAATAGGGTTTATGTGAAGAAATAACTAATGGATATTCTGGAGTGTTTGCTTGCCTTCCAGATCCAGAGACTGACACGGGGACCCATGACCTGCTCCCAGGGATTGTGTCTATGTGAAGAGATAACTAATGGATATTCTGGAGTGTTTGCTTCCCTTCCAGATACTGATACGGGGACCCATGACCTGCTCCCCAGAGATTGGGTCGATGTGAAGAAATAAATAATTAATATTCTGGAGTGTTTGCTTACCCTCCAGAGACGGACACGAAGACCCATGACCTGCTCCGCGGAGATTGGTTCCATGTGAAGATATAACTAATGGATATTCTGGAGTGTTTGCTTCCCTTCCAGATCCAGAGACTGACACGGGGACCCATGACCTGCTCCCCGGAGATTGGGTCCATGTGAAGAGATAACTAATAGATATATAGTGGAGTGTTTGCTTGCCTTCCAGAGATGACACAGGGACCCATGACCTGCTACCCGGTGATTGGATCCATGTGAAGAGATAACTAAGGGATTTTCTGGAGTCTTTGCTTACCTTCCAGATCCAGAGACTGACACAGGGTCCCATGACCTGCTCCCTGAGATTGGGTCTATGTGAAGAGATAACTAATGGATATTCTGGAGTGTTTGCTTCCCTTCCAGATCCAGAGACTGACACGGGGACCCATGACCTGCTCCCCGGAGATTGGGTCCATGTGAAGAGATAACCAATGGATATTCTGGAGTGTTTGCTTCCTTTCCAGAGACTGACACGGGGACCCATGATCTGCTCCTCGGTGATTGGATCCATGTAAAGAGATAACTAATGGATATTCTGGAGTGTTTGCTTCCCTTCCAGATCCAGAGACTGACATGGGGACCCATGACCTGCTCCACGGAAATAGGGTTTATGTGAAGAACTAACTAAGGAATATTCTGGAGTGTTGGCTTCCCTTCCAGATCCAGAGATGGACACGAGGACCCATGACCTGCTCCCCGGAGATTGGGTCCATGATAAAAGATAACTAATGGATATTCAGGAGTTTTTGCTTCCCTTCCAGAATCAGAGACTGACACAGGGACTCATGACCTGCTGCTCGGTGATTAGGTCCATGTTAAGAGATAACTAATGGACATTTTGGATTGTTTGCTTGCCTTCCGGATCCAGAGACTGACATGGGGACCCATAACCTGCTCCCCGGAGATTGGGTCCATGTAAAGAGATAACTAATAGATATTCTGGAGTGTTTGATTGCCTTCCAGAGACGGACTTGGAGACCCATGACCTGCTCCCCGGAGATGGGGTTTATGTGAATAGATAACTAATGGATATTCAGGAGTATTTGCTTCCCTTTCAGATCCAGAGACTGACACATGGGCTCATGACCTGCTCCTCGGAGATTAGGTCCATGTAAAGAGATAACTAATGGATATTCTGGAGTGTTTGCTTGCCTTTCAGAGACGGACTCGGGGACTCATAACCTGCTCCCCGGAGATTAGGTCCATGTGAAGAGATAACTAATGGATATTCTGGAGTGTTAACTTGCCTTCCAGATCCAGAGACTGACACGGGGACCCATGACCTGCTACCCGGAGATTGGATCCATGTGAAGAGATAACTACTGCAGTGTTTGCTTGCCTTCCAGAGATGGACACGGGGACCCATGACCTGCTCCCTGGAGATTGGGTCCATGTGAAGAGACAATTAATGGATATTCTGGAGTGTTTCCTTCCCTTCCAGATCCAGAGACTGACAGGGAGACCCATGACCTGCTCCCCGGAAATAGGGTTTATGTGAAGAACTAACTAATGGATATTCTGGAGTGTTTGCTTTCCTTCCAGATCCAGAGATGGACACGAGGATCCATGACCTGTTCCCCGGAGATTGGGTCCATGATAAAAAATAACTAATGGATATTCTGGAGTGTTTACTTGCCTTCCAGATCCAGAGACTGACACGGGGACCCATGACCTGCTCCTCGGAGATTAGGTCCATGTGAAGAGATAGCTAATGGATATTCTGGAGTGTTTGCTTCCCTTCCAGATCCTGATACGGGGACCCATGACCTGCTCCCCAGAGATTGGGTCTATGTGAAGAGATAAATAATTGATATTCTAGAGTGTTTGCTTACCCTCCAGAGACGGACACGGAGACCCATGACCTGCTCCGCGGAGATTAGGTCCATGTAAATAGATAACTAATGGATATTCTGGAGTGTTTGCTTCCCTTCCAGATCCAGAGACTGACACGGGGACCCATGACCTGCTCCTCGGAGATTGGGTCCATGTGAAGAGATAACTAATGGATATTCTGGAGTCTTTGCTTCCCTTCCAGATCCAGAGACTGACACGGGGTCCCATGACCTGCTCCCTGAGATTGGATCTATGTGAAGAGATAAATAATTGATATTCTGGAGTGTTTGCTTTCCTTCCAGGGACTGACACGGGCACCCATGACCTGCTCCCTGGAGATTGGGTCCATGTGAAGAGATAACGAATGGATATTCTGAAGTGTTTGCTTCCCTCCCAGATCCAGAGATGGACACGGGGACCTATGACTTGTTTCACGGAGATTGGGTCTGTGGGAAGAGATAACTGATGGATATTCTGGAGTGTTTACTTCCCTTCCAAAGACTGACACCGGGACCCATGACCTGCTCTCCGGAGATTAGGTCCATGTAAATAGATAACTAATGGATATTCTGGAGTGTTTGCTTCCCTTCCAGATCCAGAGACTGACACGGGGACCCATGACCTGCTCCTCGGAGATTGGATCCATGTGAAGAGATAACTAATGGATATTCTGGAGTCTTTGCTTCCCTTCCAGATCCAGAGACTGACACGGGGACCCATGACCTGCTCCCTGGTGATTGGGTCCATGTGAAGAGATAGCTGATGGATATTCTGGAGTGTTTCCTTCCCTTCCAGATCCAGAGACGAGGACCCATGACCTGCTCCCCGGAAATTAGGTTTATGTGAAGAGATAATTAATGGATATTCTGTAGTGTTTGCTTCCCTTCCAGATCTAGAGACTGACTCGGGGACCCCTGACCTGCTCCCCGGAGATTGGGTCCATGTGAAGAGATAGCTGATGGATATTCTGGAGTGTTTGCTTTCCTTCCGGAGATGGACACGGGGACCCATGACCTGCTAACCGAAGATTGGATCCATGCATGGATTCATGAAGGGTCGCTCATGTCAGACAAATCTGATCAGTTTCTACGATGAAGTAAGCTCTAAGCTGGACCAGGGAGAATCTATTGATCTTGTATATCTGGACTTCTCTAAAGCCTTTGACACCGTGCCACATAATAGGCTAATATACAAAATGAGGCAGCTCGGACTGGGCGAAAACGTGTGTAAGTGGGTAAAAAATTGGCTCAACGATAGAAAGCAGAGGGTGGTAATAAATGGTTCGTACTCTGATTGGACCACAGTCGCTAGCGGGGTGCCACAGGGTTCAGTATTAGGCCCCACTCTGTTCAACATATTTATTAATGACCTGATAGAGGGGCTGCACAGCAAAGTATCAATATTTGCAGATGACACAAAATTGTACAATATAATTAATGCAACGGAAGACAATGTGCGGCTACAAACGGACCTGGATAAGCTGGGGGCTTGGGCAGGAAAATGGCAAATGAAGTTCAATGTTGAAAAATGTAAGACTATGCACATGGGCAGGAGGAACGGATGTCACCAATATTCACTTAATGGGGTACCGCTGGGGAAAAGTGATATGGAAAAGGATCTAGGGGTATTAGTGGATAGTAGATTAAACTGGAGTAACCAATGCCAGTCAGCTGCTACAAAGGCAAATAAAGTCTTGGGGTGCATTAAAAGAGGTATAGGGGCGAAGGACGAGAACATTATCCTTCCACTATATAAGGCACTTGTCAGGCCTCACATGGAATACTGCGTACAATTCTGGACACGGGTGCTCAGGAAAGATGTCACAGTGCTTGAAGGGGTTCAAAGAAGGGCAACTAAACTAATACATGGAATGACGGGACTGGAATACCCAGAGAGGCTATCCAAATTGGGACTATTTACTCTAGAAAAAAGAAGGTTAAGAGGCGACCAAATAACCATGTATAAGTACATGAGGGGACAACACATGGATCTCTCCCGCGATCTGTTTACACCCAGGACCACGACGGTAACAAGAGGACATCCGCTACGATTAGAGGAAAGTAGGTTTCATCACCAACACAGAAAGGGGTTCTTTACTGTAAGAGCAGTTAGACTGTGGAACTCTCTACCGGAGGAAGTAGTGATGGCAAAATCCATAGAGGAGTTTAAAAAGCGACTTGATGTCTTTCTGGAGAAGTATATTACAGGATATAAATATTAGGTTAAGTGTCAATCCTGGTATATAGGCAGGTAGGAACTATTAGGGGTTGATCCAGGGAACAGTCTGATTGCCATTAGGGAGTCGGGAAGGAATTTTTCCCCCAAAAGGGCTAATTGGCTTCTGGCCTTGGGGTTTTTTGCCTTCCTCTGGATCAACACAGTAGGATAGACAGGCTGGACTAGATGGACAATGTCTTCATTCGGCCTTACATACTATGTGAAGAGATAACTAATGGATATTCTGGAGTGTTTGCTTGCCTTCCAGAGACGGACACGGGGACCCATGACCTGCTCCCCAGCGATTGGGTCTATGTGAAGAGATAACTAATGGATATTCTGGAGTGTTGGCTTCCCTTCCGGATACAGAGATGGGGACCCATGACCTGCTCCCCGGAGATGGGGTTTATGTGAATAGATAACTAATGGATATTCAGGAGTATTTGCTTCCCTTCCAGATCCAGAGACTGACACGGGGACCCATGACCTGCTCCTCGGAGATTAGGTCCATGTGAAGAGATAACTAATGGATATTCTGGAGTGTTTGCTCGCCTTCCAGATCCTGATACGGGGACCCATGACCTGCTCCCCAGAGATTGGGTCTATGTGAAGAGATAAATAATTGATATTCTGGAGTGTTTCCTTCCCTTCCAGAGACGGACACGGGGACCCATGACCTGCTCCGCGGAGATTGGTTCCATGTGAAGAGATAACTATTGGATATTCTGGAGTGTTTGCTTTCCTTCCAGAGACTGACACAGGGACCTATGACCTGTTCTTCGGAGATTGGGTCCATGTGAAGAGATAACGAATGGATATTTTGAAGTCTTTGCTTACCTCCCAGATCCAGAGATGGACACGGGGACCCATGACTTGTTTCCGGGAGATTGGGTCTATGTGAAGAGATAACTGATGGATATTCTGGAGTGTTTACTTCCCTTCCAGATCTAGAGACTGACATGGGGACCCATGAGCTGCTCTTCGGCGATTGGGCCTATGTGAAGACATAACTGATGGATATTTTGGCGTGTTTGCTTACCTTCCAGATCCAGAGATGGACACTGGGACCCATGACCTGCGTCCTGGAGATTGGGTCCATGTTAAGAGATAACTAATGGATATTCTGGAGTGTTTGCTTCCCTTCCAGAATCAGAGACTGACACGGGGACCCATGACCTGCTCCCCGGAGATTGGGTCCATGCGAAGAGATAACTAATGGCTATTTTGGAGTGTTTACTTCCTTTCCAGAGACGGACAGTTTAGAAGGAACTCATTCTGTGAAACTAGGAGATTGGGTGGTTACCCGGACCTGACGTTCTATAACAATTATTCCCAACCACCGCTACAGCTGTTCAACTGGAAGGACAAATCCAAGTAGATACAAGCGTCTCGTTGGAAGAGAGTCTTCCCACCATGATAGACATATGCTTTCTGCTAGGTTGTTCAATCCCTGTTATCTTTCTCACAGCTATGGTTCCATGACTAAGGCTCTGAAGGGTCTAATTAGCCTTCTTAAAGAACGAACAGCAAATTCTGGCATCTCTGACCGCTTTTGATGACTGGTGGACTGATACTTTGGGTAGACGGAGCCACCCGGTTTCCTCTTTTGCTAGAACTTTAGTGACTATTCTTACTGACATTGCTATTATTGACTGGAAAATTCCTTGAAGGCATTGAATAATGCAAAGACTCTTAACATAGACAGCTTTGTCATGTATGATGATGCTTTGACTACTGACTATTGCTGTAGTGCATACCTAGGCCACTTTTTCTTATGTGGCTAGGGGTGCAGGGAATACCGGCACTTGCCCCCAGGGCAGGTGTAAGCGGCTGACTCGCTGTTCCCCTAGCTGCTCTAAGACATAAAAAAGGAGGGATAGTTGTAGTAATGGTATTTGTATGCTATATCATTATCTTGTCATGTGTTTCTTATATCAGCTTAGGCATATATCTCTACTCTCTTAGTAAAAGGTGAGCAGTTAAATGTGTAGATATATAAACTTGTTCAGAATGTGTTCTACATTCTGATTGGCTAAGCTTCTCCTTTACTGATAATGTTATAGGCTTCTTTCACTTTTGATACTTATCGAATGTGTGATTTACCATATCCAGGGACTGACCAATCCTGGCTGAGCACCAGAACTCTTAGTTTGTGATGTAACGCTTGTCTGTAAAAGCGATGGTATTCCTATGAATCAATCAGAAGCCTCCGGCCTGATACCGAGCGTTGTGGCCATCTGTTACCTTTTGTGCACAAACTGCTGAATACCCAATTTGGCGCACGCAGTGAACATAAGAGGAGCCCTAGTAGCTCTGAATCTATAGCACAGATAACACGCTGGCCCGGTGACCCCCGAACACTGATGCAGAAAACCTTCACCTTCCTTATCAGGGGGACTACTTATTTACTCCTCCTTCATCTATGATAGAAGCAGCAGACACGGCGGGGTTTATTTGCACAGAACCAAGCGATATACAATGTGCTGCTTCAGATCTGCCCTACTGTGCATGAGGAAGAAGCGGAAGGCTGGGTCCACATGTGAACGATGTCCAGCGGAATGTCCAAACCGGATGTATCACAATTTCCTGTGCGACATTCACCCCCTCATTGAAAAGGATGTGAATGGCGCAGCGGAGACTGCGCTGAACTGCATTCTGTGCCCCGCGTCAATCTTCACAGGGTTTGGTGCGGGTTATTTCCGCAGCTTGTGGACGGCGTTTGAGGGTCTGCGACAATTCTACTCTGTGTAAACCCCCGCTTTCTTTTTGTTCGCCCTTGCAAGGTTTCCAAGATCTATAAGTTTATTTTGTTTCTGTTGCCAAGAACAATCACCTACTGCTAAACCGCAGCAAGAACGATCAAATGGCAGGAAATGCAAGTCCCTGCGTGGGACTAAAGCTAGAATGGAAAATAGTAGTCAAAGGAGTCCAAACCCTCCCTTGCCCTCTTGGGTCTGGCCTGTCCGTGTGTTGTACATGATACAGGCAGCAGCTGCTTGTCCCTAATGCCTCAAACCCCTGCAGCTACACGGCCGACAGGAAAACAAGCAAATCGCTGCTTCTTGTCTGCGGGAAAAACACAGAGCGCACAAACAAGTAGTTCCCGGACTCAAACTGCATACGGCCATGTGACTGGCTCCAAATACTGTGACCCCGACCACAATGTGGTCTTATCGCGCTCACCCAATTAGTTTACCGTGCAGGCTGTGGAAAAAAGGGTAGGGGAAAAATGGATTATACCTACCCGATAATCAGGTTTCCAGGAGTCTCCACGACAGCACCAATTGAGATTGCCTCCTCCTGATAGGACAGGAACACACCGAGAGGTTAAAAGCTCCCCCCTTCCCCCAGTGGATTCTAACGAATTGCCGGGGTAGGAGCTCAACTTAAATTTCTTCCCTTAACCGGGGTTTTAATAAAATTATATTATATATTTATTTATTTTTTATATTATATTCTATAGTTTCTTTCTATCCATTTGGGGGGGGGGGGGGGGGGGGGGGGAGGTACGGGTGCTGTCGTGGAGACTACTGGAAACCTGATTATCAGGTAGGTATAATCTATTTTTTCCCCCAGTCGTCTCCACGACAGCACCAATTGAGACGTACCAACTAAAGTTTCCCTAGGGTGGGATTGCTGCCGAGAGGACTTTGCGGCCGAAGGCCATGTCCTCGTCCTGCTGCACTTTTACCCTATAGTGTTTAACAAACATGTGGGGTTTCTTCCAGACTGTGGCCTTGCATATCTGCTCGACCGAGGCTGAGCTATGTTCGGCCCATGAGGATGCTACTGCCCTTGTAGAATGGGCTTTAAGAGCTAAGGGGATTTCCTTCCCGAGGGCCTTATAGGACTCTATGATGGCCAGGCGGATCCACCTGGCTATGGAGCTTTTTGCCGCTTTGTTCCCTTTATTTGGGCCACTGAACTGGATGAACGGGTTGTCGTCCCGTCTCCAGTGGCTTGTCGCGTCTATGTAGCCTAGAACTGCTCTCCTAACGTCGAGGCAGCTTAGGATTTTTTTCTTCCTCGTTTTTAGGTTTACTAAAAAATGAGGGAATTATTACGTCCTGGGACCTATGAAAATGTGATACCACCTTTGGCATGAAGGCAGGGTCCATTTTAAATATTAATTTGGAAGCAGATTTTTAGAAATGGGTGGCGAATGGTCAGAGCCTGAAGCTCGCTAACCCTCCTTGCAGACGTGATGGCTACTAGAAAAACGGTCTTGATTATAAGCATTTTTATCGGAAGTGCTTCGATCGGCTCGAATGGTACCGTTGTCATGGCCCTTAGAACCCAATTAAGATTCCAGTCTGGAACAAGTTTTATGGGTCTAGGTCGTAATCTAGTTGCTGCTGCTGTCAGGAACCTGTTGACCCATCTGTTCTCTGCGAACTTTGTGTCACATATGGCGCTAAGGGCTGCGACCTGGTCCTTCAGGGTACTTGAAGAGAGGCCCATCTGTAGGTCCTCCTGCAAGAACTCTAAGACCAGAGGGATATCCGGGATGGAATCCCCGGAATCCCTTCCCTGTCTCCATGAGAAGAACCTTCTCCAAACCTTCTGGTAGATAAGGTGGGTCGTCTTTTTTCTGCTGGACATTAACGTTCCTACTACCCTCTCTGAGAATCCCTTCTCTCTTAGTGAGGATTCCTCAAGAGCCATGCTGTTAAGTGGAGTCTGTCTAAGCCCGGGTGGTTCAGTGGCCCCCGTGATAGCAGATCTGTCCAGGTCGGAAAGGCGACTGGGTCCTGGACACTCAATGTTGTCAGAAGACTGAACCAACTTCTCTTGGGCCAGAAGGGGGTCACCAGGATTAGCGTGCATACCTGGGTTCTGAAATGTTGTAAGACCCTGGGAATCAGCGGTATCGGAGGAAATGCGTACGCTAGCCCCTTTCCCCAGTCCTGGCCTAGGGCGTCTATTGCTGTAGGACGATCTCCAGGCCGGAGGGAGAAGAATTTGCCTACTTTGGCGTTCTCCCTGGTTGCGAACAGGTCCAATTGTGGGGACCCCCACCGGTTGGTCAGGATTCTGAATGCCTCCAGGGAGAGAGACCATTCTCCTGGGTCTATCTGCCTCCTGCTGAGGAAGTCCGCTTTTTGGTTTAGCGTCCCTTTTAAGTGTGTTGCCGTGATCGAAAGGATCCGGCCCTCTGCCCAGTGGAAGATTTTCTGTGAAATGTTTTGCAGGGCAGGAGACCTTGTGCCCCCCTGGTGCCGAATATGGGCGACCGTGTTGGTATTGTCCGACAGTATCTTTATATGCTGGTTCCGTATCGAGTTTCCTAACTGCTGTAGGACCTGCCATACGGCCTGTAGCTCTCTGTAATTGGAGGATTGTTCTTTTATCCTTTGGGACCATGGGCCCTGAAAGAACTGGTTCCCCACATGCGCTCCCCATCCCCAGGCGCTTGCGTCCGTTGTGATGTGCGTGGCTGGGTTTTGTAGCCAATGAACCCCTTCCTGCAGGTTCGCTGGGGATGTCCACCAACGCAGGGATGTTTTCACTGGGTTTGGGATATACATTTTTGTCCCTAGCGAGGACTGCTTTTTGTCCCATGCGGATAGGACGGAGGCCTGTAGAGCTTTGGTGTGAGCCTGGGCCCATGCTACACCAGGAATGCATGACGTAAGGCTTCCCAGGAGAGACATGGCTTCCCGAATTGTGCATGATTATCTCCGTAGGAAGGTTTTGACCAGCCGTCAGATTTTTTGTATTTTTTCCTCGGGTAGGCAGGAGCATTGCGATTCTGAGTCGAGCGTTATGCCCAGAAACGTCTTCTTCCTGTCGGGGTCTAAGCTGGATTTTTCCCAGTTTATGATCCATCTTAGAGACTGGAGGAGTTCTAGCACTATGTCTAGGTGTTTCGTTAGTAGTTTCCTGGACTCTGCTATTATTAAAATATCGTCCAGGTAAGGTACTATTAGGATCGACTTTTTCCTCAGGTAGGCAGCTACCTCTGCCATAATTTTGGTAAAAATTCTGGGTGCTGAGGAGATCCCGAAAGGCAGGCATCTGAATTGGTGGTGCTCTATTCCTTCACCCATATCCACTGCGAATCTTAGGTATCTTTGGGACCCCTCGTGGATCGGTACGTGGAAATAAGCGTCCTTCAGATCGATGGATGCCATGTAGGCCCCTTTGGGAATCAACTTTATTGTTGAGGAGATGGACTTCATCTTGAATTTTCTGTATCTGATGCAGGTGTTCAGAGGTTTCAGGTTCACTATCATCCGCTGTTTCCCGCAGGGTTTTCTTACTAGGAAGAGCCTGGAATAATGGCCCTGAGTTTCGTTTTGCGGTATGGGGGATATTGCGTTTAGATGTTGCAGGTCCCCAACGCTTTGCCTTAGTAGGTGTAACTGTTGTTTGGAGCCTCCCGTGATAATGAATTTCCTTCTGGGGAGGGACACCAGTTCTATCCGGTATCCCTGCTGTAAGATCTTTGGGATCCATGGGCCTTCGCAAATTGCGGCCCATTGGTCCACAAAGTTCCCCAGCCTTGCCCCTACGGAGCTGGCGTCAGGGTCTCTGCTTGGGCTCCCCCTGGTGGGGATTAAAGAGGATATTTCTCCCTCTGCCCCCCTTGGGGTAACTCCAGCGGCCTATCTTGCTCTTGCCTCGGGCTGTTGCCCTGGGGTTTGGAAGAAGGTCTTCCCTCTCTGCGGCTTTTCTTCCGGGAATCCCTTCTTTTTGTCGGCCGCCTTCTCCAGGATTTTGTCTAGGTCTGGTCCGAACAAAAGCTGACTGTAGAACGGGAGGGCGCATAGTTTATTTTTTGAGGCTAGGTCGCCTGACCATGATTTCAGCCATAGTACTCTTCTGGCTGAGTTACATCGGGCTGTAGCTTTTGCCGAGAGTTTAACCGTTTCGGCCGCGGCATCCGCTAGGAAATTTGTTACCATACGCAGGATAGGTAGGGAATTTAGGATCTGTTCCCTTGGCGTTTTATTGGTTAAGTGTAGCTCCAGCTGTTCGAGCCATACCCCCAGAGTGCGCGCCACGCAAGTGGCTGCGATCCCTGGCCTAAGTATGCTTGCTGCTGCCTCCCATGATTTTTTTAGAAGGCCTTCGGCTTTGCGATCCATGGGATCTTTTAACTGTGCGGCGTCCTCAAAGGGCAGGGTCGTCCTCCTAGCTACTTTGGCCACTGGGACATCTACCTTGGGTACCTCCTCCCAGCTTGCGCAAACTTCCTCCTTGAATGGGTACCTTCTTTTTACCCCTCTAGCGGAGAAGGAACCTGCGTTTGGTTTCTTCCACTCCTTTTGGATAATTTTAATGATGTTTTTGTGGACAGGGAAGGTATGTTTACGCCTCTCCCCTAGTCCCCCGAATATCTCGTCTTGCAGGGTGCGTGGTTCTCTGGGCTCTTCCATTTTTAGTGTAGCCCTGACTTAATCAATTCCGTTAAGTCGTCCTGATGGAAAAGGTATCTTTTGTAGTCCTCATCGTCTGAGGACTCCTCGGCCGCCTGTTCCTCTTGCTCCGACCCGATAGAACTCTCGGAGTCGGAAGGCTCGTCAGGAACATACGCCTTTTTCTGGCGTTTCTCTGGTGGCGCCAGCTGTGACGTTAGGGTTGATCGAACCTCCTCCTTCACCAATTTCCTAACGTCATCCAGGAATCCCCCCGATTCCTCTCTGACTAGCCTAGCTACGCATGCCCTGCATAGAGGCCTCTGGTACATAGCTGGCAGTCTCGTCCCGCACTCCACGCATTGTTTGGGTTTTGTTCAGGGGAGGATGTCTTTTTTATCCCCCTGACAAACAAAAAAGGGGAAAGTATTTTTTGCGGGTAAATATGCAATTTTCCATACACAACATGCTGGATATTTGCATTGTATTTTTGCCGCACTGGCTACTTACGGCCGCTGAGGCTGAGGTTTCAGCTGTCTCTGGGGCTGGAGCACTCATTACTATACCGGTGCTGCAGACACCCTGCGACCTGTAGTGCTCGTCCACCTTCTGGCTTCTCTCACGTTCCTTATTTTGAATTTTCGCGCTCCTGCGCTACGCCCCCGCCCCCTCCTGATGCGAGCGTGATGACGTCACCACGCTGGGCACATGACGCGACGCCCCGCCCCCTGCCGTCAAAGGGCTTCCTGGAGCGCCGCGCTGTGACTATACGAGGAGGAGGAGGAGGAGGAGGAGGAGGAGGGAGGGGGGGGGGGGGGGGGGGGGGACTGAGGCTCCCGCCTTTGTACCCCCCATGGGCCGCCGCGGGAGGAACCTGGCCCGGGGGTTACCACCCCATGTGGCGTCCCGGGAGTCGTCTGGCTGGGAAGGGAGGACAGGCTGACCCACTGCCCTCCGATCCGCCTGTGAGTAGCTTCTGGCTGGCTTCTCCACCAGCTCCTCTCAGAGATCCTGCCTCCTGGCAGGACAGGAAGACACTGAGGAAAGTGGGGAAGGGGGGGAGCTTTTAACCTCTCAGTGTGTTCCTGTCCTATCAGGAGGAGGCGATCTCAATTGGTGCTGGCGTGGAGACGACTGGGGGAAAATTAGTTACTTGTATCTGGCCTTACAGACTATTAACAAGCACAATCTGTTCCGCTGCGAGAAACATTAGTTGGTCATTAGGGTGCAACCGGCTTTAGTCTGCCTACAGCCGAGGAGTCACTTTATGGCAGCCCGCTACTGGAATGAGATTGCGATAAATGTGGTGTGCCTTTTTAAAAGGCCCCTTTCTTAAAGGGGTTGTCCCGCGCCGAAACGGGTTTTTTTTTTTTTTTCCAACCCCCCCCCCCCCCGTTCGGCGCGAGACAACCCCGATGCAGGGGTTAAAAAAGAACACCGCACAGCGCTTACCTGAATCCCCGCGCTCCGGTGACTTCTTACTTACCGGTTGAAGATGGCCGCCGGGATCTTCTACCTCCGTGCACCGCAGGGCTTCTGTGCGGTCCATTGCCGATTCCAGCCTCCTGATTGGCTGGAATCGGCACGTGATGGGGCCGAGCTACACGGAGCCCCATTGAGAAGAGAAGACCCGGACTGCGCAAGCGCGTCTAATTTGGCCATTAGACGGCGAAAATTAGACGGCACCATGGAGACGAGGACGCCAGCAACGGAGCAGGTAAGTGAATAACTTCTGTATGGCTCATAATTAATGCACGATGTATATTACAAAGTGCATTAATATGGCCATACAGAAGTGTATAGACCCACTTGCTGCCGCGGGACAACCCCTTTAAATCTGGCTAAAGCCACACCCCAAAACCACACCCTCTTTTCTAGACACTTTGTAGGTGGCTTGCTCCACTTTCCCAAACTCAACATGTTTGAGCAAAACCCTGCTTGAACCAAAACCCACAACTTTTCAGGACTCAAATTGACCACACTGCCTTGTAAATTATTCTACACCGCCGCTCTACGCCCCAGCCGCCCGCGCCGCCGCTCTACGCCCCAGCCGCCCGCGCCGCCGCTCTATGCCCCAGCCGCCCGAGCCGCCGCTCTACGCCCCAAACCTTCGTCCTTTATAACTTCCTGTAAGACCGCCAAGCACTCACACAATAATTAGTAGGTCGTTGTCTGCATCCTTTAATTAGGCTGATAGTTTGTTGGTTAGTACATCCCCTTCTTGGAACTGGGAAGGTGCTGCTAACAAAAACAAATGGGTACATAAGGGTTGCAGTGTCCACTGGTAGCCGCAGAATCAGCTGAAGGTATCAAGAGCTAGCGGTCCTGATAACAGCATTAGTAAGGGGAGCTATCCCAACCCTTGGCGGTTGTACTGGTATCATTACAGAGTATTTACACTGATCCTATATAAATCATCCGCCGCAGACGGGGGCGCCGGACAATCATTTGTGGTAGAATCTCTGGTTCTGTCCATGCTGCATGAACGGAAGACGAGGAGTCTGCTGGGGGGACGCCTGGAACCCCGACTGTAGGGAAGGACAAAAAACAATATTACTATCCAGAACCCATGAGGACGGATCATATCACATACCTGAGCATCTTACCGTATGGGGCTGCTGAGGCGGTGTCCCATGGGGGTATCCTCCAGGAGAAGCCGAGCGCGAGGGGTGCGAGTAAGCCAAGGCCGACTGAAAAGAAGACAACGTAAATTAGGAAAGGGACAGAGTAACTGAAGGCATCGCCACGGCTCCACTACCTGTTCACAAGGGAAGGGGGGCGCACTTCACATTAGCAGGGCCAGCATGACAAAAGCAACTCTGTCCCCATTAACAGTGGAAGTGACGAGGAGCCGGGAACAGTCCACAACAAGAGGGGTGACCAGGAAAGTCACTGCCACGGAGCAGACCACGGTCCACAACAAGAGGGGTGACCAGGAAAGTCACTGCCACGGAGCAGACCACGGTCCACAACAAGAGGGGTGACCAGGAAAGTCACTGCCACGGCGCAGACCACGGTCCACAACAAGAGGGGTGACCAGGAAAGTCACTGCCACGGAGCAGACCACGGTCCACAACAAGGAGGGTGATCCCAGAAGTCACTGCCATGGAGCAGACCACAGTCCACCAGAGGGGCGATCCCAGAAGTCACTGCCACGGAGCAGACCACGGTCCACAACAAGAGGGGTGACCAGGAAAGTCACTGCCACGGCGCAGACCACGGTCCACAACAAGAGGGGTGACCAGGAAAGTCACTGCCACGGCGCAGACCACGGTCCACAACAAGAGGGGTGACCAGGAAAGTCACTGCCACGGCGCAGACCACGGTCCACAACAAGAGGGGTGACCAGGAAAGTCACTGCCACGGAGCAGACCACGGTCCACAACAAGGAGGGTGATCCCAGAAGTCACTGCCATGGAGCAGACCACAGTCCACCAGAGGGGCGATCCCAGAAGTCACTGCCACGGAGCAGTCCACGGTCCACAAGAGAGGCGATTACAGAAGTCACTGCCACGGAGCAGACCACAGTCCACAAGAGAGGCGATTACAGAAGTCACTGCCACGGAGCAGACCACAGTCCACAACAAGGAGGGTGATCACAGAAGTCACTGCCATGGAGTAGACCACAGTCCACAACAAGAGGGGTGACCAGGAAAGTCACTGCCACGGAGCACCCCACGGTCCACAACAAGAGGGGTGACCAGGAAAGTCACTGCCACGGAGCACCCCACGGTCCACAACAAGAGGGGTGACCAGGAAAGTCACTGCGACGGCGCAGACCACGGTCCACAACAAGAGGGGTGACCAGGAACGTCACTGCCACGGAGCAGACCACGGTCCACAACAAGGAGGGTGATCCCAGAAGTCACTGCCATGGAGCAGACCACAGTCCACCAGAGGGGCGATCCCAGAAGTCACTGCCACGGAGCAGTCCACGGTCCACAAGAGAGGCGATTACAGAAGTCACTGCCACGGAGCAGACCACAGTCCACAACAAGGAGGGTGATCACAGAAGTCACTGCCATGGAGTAGACCACAGTCCACAACAAGAGGGGTGACCAGGAAAGTCACTGCCACGGAGCACCCCACGGTCCACAACAAGAGGGGTGACCAGCAAAGTCACTGCCACGGAGCACCCCACGGTCCACAACAATAGGGGTGACCAGGAAAGTCACTGCCACAGAGCACCCCACGGTCCACAACAATAGGGGGGACCAGGAAAGTCACTGCCACGGAGCACCCCACGGTCCACAACAATAGGGGGGACCAGGAAAGTCACTGCCACGGAGCACCCCACGGTCCACAACAATAGGGGGGACCAGGAAAGTCACTGCCACGGAGCACCCCACGGTCCACAACAATAGGGGGGACCAGGAAAGTCACTGCCACGGAGCACCCCACGGTCCACAACAAGAGGGGTGACCAGGAAAGTCACTGCCACGGAGCAGACCACGGTCCACAACAAGGAGGGTGATCCCAGAAGTCACTGCCATGGAGCAGAAGACAGTCCACCAGAGGGGCGATCCCAGAAGTCACTGCCACGGAGCAGACCACGGTCCACAACAAGAGGGGTGACCAGGAAAGTCACTGCCACGGCGCAGACCACGGTCCACAACAAGAGGGGTGACCAGGAAAGTCACTGCCACGGAGCAGACCACGGTCCACAAAGAGGGGCCATCACAGAAACCACTGCCAAGGAGCAGACCACGGTGCACAACAAGAACGATCACAGAAATCACTGCCACAGAGCGGACCACAGTCCACAACAGGAGGGGCCCATCACAGAAGTCACTGCCACGGAGCAGACCACGGTCCACAAGAGAGGCGATCACAGAAGTGACTGCCTCAGAGCTGATCACAGTCCACAACAAGAGGGGGGACCAGGAAAGTCACTGCCACAGAGCAGACCACAGTCCACAATGAGAGGGGTGACCAGGAAACTCACTGCCACGGAGCAGACCACGGTCCACAACAAGGAGGGTGATCACAGAAGTCACTGCCACGGAGCAGACCACGGTCCACAAGAGAGGCCATCACAGAAGTCACTGCCACGGAGTAGACCACGGCCCACAAGAGAGGCCATCACAGAAGTCACTGCCACGGAGTAGACCACGGCCCACAAGAGAGGCCATCACAGAAGTCACTGCCACGGAGCAGACCACGGTCCACAACAAGAGGGGTGACCAGGAAAGTCACTGCCACGGAGCACCCCACGGTCCACAACAAGAGGGGTGACCAGGAAAGTCAATGCCACGCAGCAGACCATGGTCCACAACAAGAGGGGCGATCACAGAAATCACTGCCACGGAGCAGACCACAGTCCACAACAAGAGGGGTGATCACAGAAGTCACTGCCATGGAGGAGACCACGGTCCACAACAAGACTGGTACCAATAAAAACAAGCCTCATATGGCCGCGGGGAAGAAAACTCTTGAGATTAAAATCCCCAAAATGGGGTGTCCTTATGGCCAAACAAGCAGCTAAGGACCAACACAGTTCTGAAAGGTCTGCGAGGGACCGATATATGAGAAACTAAAAGTTTGTTAAGGTATTTGACAAGAATTTAAGCAAAGTGGAGGAGAAAGTTAGCGCACCCCCCTGGAGCGAGGAGAAGGAGACTGAATGACGAAGTGCTGGTCGCCCCCACCAATCAGCAAGTTATCTGCTATCCTGTGCTTGGGGACCATATTTCAGAGGTCATAAGGGCCTATAAACACAAGAACCTCATCGCTCATAATGGACATGGTATCCTCGGACGGGCACTATTGGGAGCGCAGATCTTACTGGAACATCGGGGACACACATCTGTGGGGGTGATGCTCCAGCAAGATGCACTTCATCTACAGGCACGGCCGTAACGGCAGAGGGGCAGACAGGCCGATCACCACTGGAAGAAAAGGAGTCCGTAATACGGGGGGCGACCCGGCCGTCCTGTACCAGAGCGTTTTCTTTTACGCCATAGTGCTCCGATAAGTCTCTTCACGATGAAGGAAACAAGAAAATCCGACGGCAGCAGCTTAGTGTTAGCTTACAATAAAAGCAAGGAGCGACGTGATCTTACCTTGGTCGGCTGCATGGGGACGGCTATCGGTGGAGCGGTCAAAAGGGTCTGTGTGGGGTGCAGAGCCTGGGGGTGCATGGGGCGAAGAGTGGACTGAGGGACGAGAGAGAAGCAGACAGACATCAGGACATCCCTGCAGACATCTACCATCCTTCAGATCACACATGCCCACACGCCGGGACCGAGGACATCCCTGCAGACATCTACCATCCTTCAGATCACACATGCCCACACGCCGGGACCGAGGACATCCCTGCAGACATCTACCATCCTTCAGATCACACATGCCCACACGCCGGGACCGAGGACATCCCTGCAGACATCTACCATCCTTCAGATCACACATGCCCACACGCCGGGACCGAAGACATCCCTGCAGACATCTACCATCCTTCAGATCACACATGCCCACACGCCGGGACCGAAGACATCCCTGCAGACATCTACCATCCTTCAGATCACACATGCCCACACGCCGGGACCGAGGACATCCCTGCAGACATCTACCATCCTTCAGATCACACATGCCCACACGCCGGGACCGAGGACATCCCTGCAGACATCTACCATCCTTCAGATCACACATGCCCACATGCCAGGACCGAGGACATCCCTGCAGACATCTACCATCCTTCAGATCACACATGCCCACACGCCGGGACCGAGGAGAGTGGCTGTACTCACCGAGTCGGTAAATCCAGACTGCTGATTGGCGTGCTCAAGCTGCTTCTGGAGCGGAATGGTGCTGCTCGGAGGCATAAACCCTGAAGAGGACGACAGGAGGCACTATAAACGACTACAAGATTGTGCCACACGCATGTAGGGGGCGGGGACTACTAACCGGCATGAGCTCCTGTGTAATGGCCATGAACTGTATACCCCGGCTGCTGGTGAGACAGATACTGCATGGTGGGGAAGGCCGCTGGACCTGCAAGGGACAAGGAGGTCAGAATGGAGCCCTACAGAACAAGCAGCCATACACCACGCACACTCACCTCGGATTGGCTGGCTTCCCGTATAGCTGACGGCTCCCGCCTGGCCCGTCCCGAAGCTGTGCTGCGGCTGGCTGACAGTGTACGGGCTGTGGCCCGACTGACTGCTCTGGTACTGGCCGTGCTCGGCAGCGGTGGGGCTGAAGGATGGCTGTGTGGGGTAATGACGACCCTGAAGACAAACTAGAATGATTGGGGGGAAATGCCGGACACAACAAGAGCAGATTCAGCACATCCAACTGACCGTTATCACCGGGGGCCCAAACATCTGCTTCGCCCGATCCGCCATGAGAGAGCTATGGCGAGAGTGACCTCCAGGGCTCCCTGGGATAGGCGAGAAGAGTCATTAAGGGCCACACATATGGCCAAAGGGGCGGGGCAAATGCTTTTATTCTCCCTACCTTGCATGTTAATGAGATGGGCACCTGGGTGCATCACCATGCCCTGCTGGTAGGCGGCAGACGTCAGCGTGGTGAGGTCACTGCACGATACAGACCATGAGCTGCGATAAGTCTCCCAAGATCAGAATCAGGACCCCCAGCAAACGTACATAGACCACAAGCTGTGCTAAAGCTAGACCCACCTCTGCTCCTTCCTCCTCCTCTTCTCCTCCTCATGAAGGACCTTCTTCAGCTGTAAGAACAGTTGGTGCTTCTCCTCCTGCAGCTTGTTCAGCTTATCCTGGAGCTTCATAATCTGAGGGGGTCAAAGGTTCCGAATAGAGAGGATGAAACACTGTGCACCGTATCACGATGGTAGTATAGAGCGCAGACAAGGGGGGGGGGGGGGGGGGTGGGGGGGCGGAGCGCAGACAAGGGGGGGGGGTGGGGGGCGGAGCGCAGACACGGGGGTGGGGGGGCGGAGCGCAGACACGGGGGTGGGGGGCGGAGCGCAGACACGGGGGTGGGGGGCGGAGCGCAGACACGGGGGTGGGGGGCGGAGCGCAGACACGGGGGTGCGGGGCGGAGCGCAGACACGGGGGTGGGGGGCGGAGCGCAGACACGGGGGTGGGGGGCGGAGCGCAGACACGGGGGTGGGGGGGGGGCGGACGGCAGACACGGGGGTGGGGGGGGGCGGACGGAGCGCAGACACGGGGGTGGGGGGGGGCGGACGGAGCGCAGACACGGGGGTGGGGGGGGGGCGGACGGAGCGCAGACACGGGGGTGGGGGGGGGCGGACGGAGCGCAGACACGGGGGTGGGGGGGGGCGGACGGAGCGCAGACACGGGGGTGGGGGGGGCGGACGGAGCGCAGACACGGGGGTGGGGGGGGGCGGACGGAGCGCCGACACGGGGGTGGGGGGGGGCGGACGGAGCGCCGACACGGGGGTGGGGGTGGGGGGGGGCGGACGGAGCGCCGACACGGGGGTGGGGGTGGGGGGGGGCGGACGGAGCGCCGACACGGGGGTGGGGGTGGGGGGGGGCGGACGGAGCGCCGACACGGGGGTGGGGGTGGGGGGGGGCGGACGGAGCGCCGACACGGGGGTGGGGGTGGGCGGACGGAGCGCCGACACGGGGGGGGGGGGGGGGGGGGGGCGGACGGAGCGCAGACACGGGGGGGGGGGTGGGGGGTGGGGCGGACGGAGCGCAGACACGGGGGTGGGGGGTGGGGGGGGGGGCGGACGGAGCGCCGACACGGGGGGGGGGGGGGGGGGAGCGCAGACAAGGGGGTGGGGGGGGCGGAGCGCAGACAAGGGGGTGGGGGGGCGGAGCGCAGACAAGGGGGTGGGGGGGGCGGAGCGCAGACAAGGGGGTGGGGGGGCGGAGCGCAGACAAGGGGGTGGGGGGGCGGAGCGCAGACAAGGGGGTGGGGGGGGGCGGAGCGCAGACAAGGGGGTGGGGGGGGCGGAGCGCAGACAAGGGGGTGGGGGGGGCGGAGCGCAGACAAGGGGGTGGGGGTGGGGGGCGGAGCGCAGGCAAGGGGGTGGGGGGGGCGGAGCGCAGACAAGGGGGGGGGGGGGGGGGCGGAGCGCAGACAAGGGGGGGGGTGGGGGGCGGAGCGCAGACAAGGGGGGGGGGTGGGGGGGCGGAGCGCAGACACGGGGGTGGGGGCGAGCGCAGACACGGGGGTGGGGGACGGAGCGCAGACACGGGGGTGGGGGCGGAGCGCAGACACGGGGGTGGGGGCGGAGCGCAGACACGGGGGTGGGGGGCGGAGCGCAGACACGGGGGTGGGGGGCGGAGCGCAGACACGGGGGTGGGGGGCGGAGCGCAGACACGGGGGTGGGGGGGCGGAGCGCAGACACGGGGTGGGGGGCGGAGCGCAGACACGGGGGTGGGGGGCGGAGCGCAGACACGGGGGTGGGGGGGCGGAGCGCAGACACGGGGGTGGGGGGCGGAGCGCAGACACGGGGGTGGGGGGCGGAGCGCAGACACGGGGGTGGGGGGCGGAGCGCAGACACGGGGGTGGGGGGCGGAGCGCAGACACGGGGGTGGGGGCGGAGCGCAGACACGGGGGTGGGGGGCGGAGCGCAGACACGGGGGTGGGGGGCGGAGCGCAGACACGGGGGTGGGGGGGGGGCGGACGGAGCGCCGACACGGGGGTGGGGGGGAGCGCAGACAAGGGGGTGGGGGGGGCGGAGCGCAGACAAGGGGGTGGGGGGGGCGGAGCGCAGACAAGGGGGTGGGGGGGCGGAGCGCAGACAAGGGGGTGGGGGGGCGGAGCGCAGACAAGGGGGTGGGGGGGCGGAGCGCAGACAAGGGGGTGGGGGGGGCGGAGCGCAGACAAGGGGGTGGGGGGGCGGAGCGCAGACAAGGGGGGTGGGGGGGGCGGAGCGCAGACAAGGGGGTGGGGGGGCGGAGCGCAGACAAGGGGGTGGGGGGGCGGAGCGCAGACAAGGGGGTGGGGGGGGCGGAGCGCAGACAAGGGGGTGGGGGGCGGAGCGCAGGCAAGGGGGTGGGGGGGCGGAGCGCAGGCAAGGGGGTGGGGGGGCGGAGCGCAGGCAAGGGGGTGGGGGGGCAGGGGTGGGGGCGGAGCGCAGGCAAGGGGGTGGGGGGGCGGAGCGCAGGCAAGGGGGTGGGGGGGCGGAGCGCAGGCAAGGGGGTGGGGGGGCGGAGCGCAGGCAAGGGGGTGGGGGGGCGGAGCGCAGGCAAGGTGGTGGGGGGGCGGAGCGCAGGCAAGGTGGTGGGGGGCGGAGCGCAGGCAAGGGGGGGGGCGGGTGGAGCGCAGGCAAGGGGGGGCGGGCGGAGCGCAGACAAGGGGGGGCGGGCGGAGCGCAGACAAGGGGGGGGGGGGGGCGGGCGGAGCGCAGACAAGGGGGGTCGGGCGGACCAAGCAGAGAGACAAGATGGTGCCTGGCTGTGGACAGAGTACATATGCGATATATACAAAAGACACCAGATATTTGTCCAGCAAGTCAGACATTGCTTTAAATGAGAGGTATAGATGGCGTGAGGCTGACCTGTTCACGAGTCTCCTCCAGGGACATCCTCTCCTCCATCTCCTTCTTCCTCCTCCTCTCTTGTTCATCCCGTAGTTTCTGCTCCATCATCTTATCCACCTCTTCCTCCTCTGTGAGGCATGACAACATTTACCATCTAGCTCCACCTTCACACCAGCGCAGCCCCATATACTCTTGCCGATGCCCACCCACAAGGCGCCTGTCACCTTCACACCAGCGCAGCCCCATATACTCTTGCCGATGCCCACCCATGAGGCGCCTGTCACCTTCACACCAGCGCAGCCCCATATACTCTTGCCGATGCCCACCCACGAGGCGCCTGTCACCTTCACACCAGCGCAGCCCCATATACTCTTGCCGATGCCCACCCCACGAGGCGCCTGTCACCTTCACACCAGCGCAGCCCCATATACTCTTGCCGATGCCCACCCCACGAGGCGCCTGTCACCTTCACACCAGCACAGCCCCATATACTCTTGCCGATGCCCACCCACAAGGCGCCTGTCACCTTCACACCAGCGCAGCCCCATATACTCTTGCCGATGCCCACCCATGAGGCGCCTGTCACCTTCACACCAGCGCAGCCCCATATACTCTTGCCGATGCCCACCCCACGAGGCGCCTGTCACCTTCACACCAGCGCAGCCCCATATACTCTTGCCGATGCCCACCCACGAGGCGCCTGTCACCTTCACACCAGCGCAGCCCCATATACTCTTGCCGATGCCCACCCACGAGGCGCTCCTCACCTTGTCTCTTGCGCTCCCGCTCCATCATCACGTGCCTATGGAGGGCTCGTGCCATTGTGTTGGACAGCTTAGGTCTTTCCAGAAGTGCCGGCATTGTGGGGGAAAAAGTTGATGCTACAACACACAAAAACAGAATGAGGCACGAGAGGTGTAA